>NC_057806.1:362854154-362890283 GCF_018294505.1 Triticum aestivum | reverse complement strand
TGGAGGGGTGGTTGAACAGGACCCTGTGGTGTGGAGGGCTGGATGAACAGTAGACGGTGGAGGGGTGGTTGAACAGTAGCCGGTGGAGTAGCGCGCGGTGGAGGCTGGATGAACAGGAGCCCGTGGAGGCTGGATGAACGGGAGCCCGTGGAGGCTGGAGGAGGTCGACGGTGGAGATGAATAGTATCCCATGGAGTCCTGTTTTGCGGTACGCCACACCCCTCCCGATGAACAGGACCCCCGTTTCGACCGTAGTGCTCCAACACAAGTCTGTTTCATCCGTTTTGCGGTATGCCACACCCCTCCCGATCCATAGGACCCCCGTTTCGACCGTAGGAGGTCTGTTTCCTCCATTTTTGAAAGTGCGTTATATCGACTAGAGGGGGGGTGAATAGGTGATTTTTATGAAAGTCTTCAAAGCATGGAAGTTATGAAGACAGACAATAGAAATAAACCTATTACCATGCAGCGGAAGGTAGACTACACTAAGCAAACCATAGTCAATTATTCAATGGAGCGAAAACACAATGACTAATAGCAGCAATGTAGTAAGGATCAGGTAGGAAGATATTATGAAGCCAAATAGAACACGCAGTCACTCAGTGAAGACAAAAGATAGTGCAATCATACATTGACTTCACAAGGACCAACAGTAAGTAAAGGGAAGGGAAGGATGAAACCAGTGACTCGTTGAAGACAATGATTTGTTGGACCAGTTCCAGTTGCTATGACAACTGTACGTCTGGTTAGGGCGGCTAGGTATTTAAACCTAAGGACACACAGTCCCGGACACCCAGTCCTGAACACGCAGCTCAGGACACCCAGTCCTCACCGTATTCCCCTTGAGCTAAGGTCACACAGACCTCGCCCAATCACTCTGGTAAGTCTTCAAGGTAGACTTCCAAACCTTCACAGACTTCATTCACCGGCGATCCACAATGTCTCTTGGATGCTCAGAACGCTATGCCTAACCGGCTGGAGGATTCACAGTACTCAAGTGTAATAAGTCTTCAGATCACACAGACAAGAAGACTTAAGTGATGCCTAACACTCTTTGGCTCTGGGTGGTTAGGGCTTTATCCTCGCAAGGGATTCTCTCTCAAAGGCTTCGAGGTGGGTTGCTCTCAAACGACAAAAGCCGTACTCTAACTCTGAGCAGCCAACCGTTTATGGTTGTAGAGGGTGGGCTATTTATAGCCACTTGGCAACCCGACCTGATTTGTCCGAAATGACCCTGGGTCACTAAGGAACTGACATGTGTTCCAACGGTCAGATTTCAAACTCACACGGCAACTTTACTTGGGCTACAAGCAAAGCTGACTTGTTCGACTCTGGACAAGATTCGCTCTCATAGTCTTCACTCGAAGACATAGGTTTTGGTTAAGCATCACTTCATTCATTCTGATTGGTTCTCTTGGACCCCACTTAATAGTACGGTGGTTCCTATGACTCAACAAAGAAGAAAAAGAAATACGAAAGATCTAAGTCTTCGAGCTCCATAGGCTTCATGCGATGTCTTCTCTTGTCATAGTCTTCAATGTGAATATCTTCATATACCACCTTTGACATCAATGTCTTCATACATTTTTAGGGGTCATCTCTGGTAGGGAAACCGAATCAATGAGGGACTTCTACCTATGTTATCCTGCAATTCTCACAAACACATTAGTCCCTGAACTAGGTTTGTCGTCAATACTCCAATACCAACTAGGTGTGGCACTAGATGCACTTACAATCTCCCTCTTTTTGGTGATTGATGACAAACTAGTTGAAGTTTTCAACGGGGAATATAATATGTGAAATTGTAAAGGATAAGGAATTGTCTTCATAAGTTGCAAGGGCTCCCCCTGAAGATGTGTATATAAGTAATTTGCTTTTGGAATGCAAATGCACATGGCAGGTTGTGCTTGTTGAGATCCTCTTCAACTTATGATGACAATCCACTATGCATGTGAAGGTATGTGAAGATAATGACATGCATAATGGAAAATGGACGTCTGCAAAATGATCTAAGTGCGGAATTTATCGTCGCACATGCGGAATTTATCATCGCATCACGAGGTGTCAAATAAGTAGCAGACGACCATCGAGTTTAAGTGTTACAACTCAAAGAACCAACTGTATCAAAGCAAACGAGAGTTGTAAACACGAAGCAAAAAGTATAAAGCACCCGCCCATATGGACCCGCTTGAAGACTATCAAACTCATATGCTTCTCCTGCTTTTGTCAGTAAGGACCAAAAAGGTTTGAAGACATAGAGCATCTACTCGTTCCCATGAAGAGTAGGTGAAGCAGTAGGGTCATCGGTGGTGTTCGGCGGTGCAGAAGAACTTGGAGCAGTGTCGAAGCGTGCTGAAGGAGGTGGCGGTGAAGTAGCATCTTCTTCATCCTCGATCACTCTGGCATTCACAGTTGCAGCAGAGGAAGAAAACTCAGAGTCTTCAAGAGATGGAGTTCGTCGTAGCACTGCCCTTCAAGGAGGTGTGGAGTCAAACTTAAAGCATTCAGAGAAGCCATCCTCTTGAAGCTCATCTTCAGAGCACATCAGCGTCAGCCCTTTCCATGTGCATGGAGAGGTTTCATGGGCAACAAAGGCATTCTTGGTGGCAAGATTGCGAATGCGATTAACATCCACCAAGAGGCTTTGCATTTGATGCTTCAGCCAGTCATGATGCCTATCCTGTTTCTGATGAAGAGCCACAAGAAGCTCTTGGTCATTGAGAACACGAGTGCGCTTCTTGGGTCGTCGGGTAATTGTGCTATCAGTGGCTTCAGTGAGAGCAGGATGCGGTGCACGTGTAGTGCCAGCCAAAGGATACACACGAGTGACTGCTTCAACTCCTTCAATGTTCTGAGAAAAACTTTGATGCTCTGCATTCTGAAGACTTAGAGGTTCCTTGGCAGGCTCAGGATAGATGGCTTCAATAAACATATCCACATCAGGCAGAAAGATCCGATGATTGCGAGCAGATGGCTGATATGAGATAGCGGAGTGAAGTTTGATCAGTCGCATTACCCATGGGGCATAGAACTTCAAGCCAAAAGGATCGGAGCCTGATGCAGCAAGTTGGCAAATGAAGAAGTCCTGTGCATTGAAGCATTTGCCATGAAGAATATAGAAGACCAAAGTCTTCATTGCACCTTCCAGCTTGGCATGTGGAGAGTGTCCTTTGATGGGCCAGAGAGTTCGCCTTATGATGTGATAAATAGTCCTTGGAAGATACTCAAGGTCTTCAACAAATAACTCTTTGGGATATGCAGCATCTTGGGGCAATGGCTTCATCATACTGAGCATCTGACTCATGTTAGGTTCAGGCTTCTGAAATATGCTCTCCATAGCTTCACTGTGAAGTTGACAGCCAGATTCGTAGAGATCGCCAGGAGTGGGTAGACCAGTGAGCTCAATGATGTCAAAGGCTTTGGCTTCGTGATGAACATTTCCTGTCATCCACTCCAGGACCCAAGTCTTCGGATCTCTGTTATACCCGTGGATGTGAAGTGTGGCATAGAATTGGAACAACAACTCTTCATTCCAATGCTCTTGATCAGTGACGAATGGCAGCAATCCAACCTCTTTGAAGCAATCCAGAGCTTCTTCCAGACAGGGCAGACCAGCTATTGCTTCAATGTCAAGACGCTTGTGTGGGAAGATGCGACCTTGATTGTAAAGAATGCAAGAGTAATAGCTTCACTGCGGATAGCTCCAGAACCGATCAGATGATATTCTTTCCCTTGAGTAGGGGTTCCTGGAGATATTGAAGAAGGTGTTGTCTGCTTTGAAGCCATTGATATTGAAGGATCCAGGTGCTGATGCAGGACCTAGAAACCTGGGCAATCTTGGGATTGGCTTTTGTACCTGAGGCCTGTGCTCAACATGATAGTCGAACTGAGGACCGGCAGCAGGCGCGGGAACAGAAGCAGTGGGATCAGTGGCTTCGCTGACTTCTGGTGCTTGGGTTGGTGAAGGCTCCACATTAGCTTCAGCCATGACAACGTCAGTGGCTTCATTGGTGTTGGTGGTGGCAGCCTCAAGATTTTCAACCTCCACTTGATGAGCTGGAGGGTCGGTCACAGTCACGTTCTCCTCGAGAACAGCTTCTTGGTGGGACAGGGGAGTAGCAGCTTTTGGGGCTTCTTCTTCATCGGCTGATGCAGCCGGAATGTCTTCAGCAGCTTTAGCTTCAGACTCAGAGACTGGAGGCCTTGGTCCTTTGCGAAGCCTGCGCAACGCAGGCGACGCCTGTGGAGTTGGAGTTGGCTGGGCCTCAAAGTCTTCTTCCTCTTGTGGGCGATCAGCCCATGAAGCATCCTGAGCAATTGGCGTCAGAGGACAACCAATGCTGATGAGTTCGCTGTGCATTAGCACAGGCGATGATACCTGTTGGTGCTTGAGATGAGGAAGGACTGCATCATCTTCAACATGGTCATGGTGACCAATGTCTTCAGCAGCGATGGGATCAGCTGCTGGAAAGTCTTCAGCTTAATGAGCCTCTGTGAAAGCAGGCTCATGGACAGTCAGTTGACGTTCTTGTGGTTCAGCGTCAGGGTGAACCATGGAGATGGGTTCAACAATCAAGGGCTCTGTGGGAGCAGCCCGTTCCTTCTTGGTCTTCCTCTTCTTCTTGGAGGGGGCAGTAGCAGAGGCTTCAGGATTTTTCCTCTTCCTGGCTTCAGCCTCAGCAGTCCTCGTCTTCTTCAGCTCTGAAGCGGTTGACCGGGCCTTTGGCTTCGAGCCAGTCATGCTAGTTGGGAAGACAATGGGATCTGCTTCCTGCCTTGGTGCATTGGGTTCGGCCACAATGGGCTTCTTCTTCTGCTTAGCAGCCATCCTGGGATCAATGCCCGGACGCCCAAGGGCCTTGCGCTTCTCAGCTTCATTGTAGCCTTGCACACACTTGTCAGCCAGGCTCTTCATGCGCTCCCGAGAACCTTGAGCTTCTGTGCATTTCTTGAGAAAGGCTTCTTTGAGCTCGTGCAGCATAATCTTGAAGTTTTTCACCTCTTGCACGCTGAGTTTGGCCATATGCTTCTTGAACTGAGCCTTTTCATAGTCAATCTTTTGCTTCAGTTTGATGATGCACTGAGCGAGATCTAGCTCTGAAGCAATGGCGCCATGGAAGGTGACACTGAGGCCAATGGGTAGTTGCAGATCTTCGAAGCTGATGTTTGGTGTGTCAAACCACTCATCAATGAAGTTGTGGATGATTGTCATGTCAAAGAGAGGCAGATCATTGAAGATTTCTGCTTCTTCTTTGCTCTTGATGAGTTGTTCAAGAGTGTCATCTGCAAGATCTTCATCACTGGACAGATCAATGGCATCGTTGCGCAGAATGGCAGCAGCTGTTAGCTCTTGGCTGGTGTGTGGCAGAGGCACCTTGACCTTCTGGGGCTTGGAGATGCATGACAAATCTTCAGACTGCACACTGTCTTCAGGAGGTGCAGTTGCCAGTGGCTTCGCCCGTGAGATTTTTGGTGCAGAGGCAGGCTTTGAAGCTTTTGGCTGCTTCAACTTCTTTGGCTTCGGCGCTGCAGGCGCTTCATCTGATTCAGCGTCATCTGCAGGCTCATTCACGGCTGTCCCTTGAACCACGATGTGAGTGATGAGACCTTCCAAGTTGTAGAAGGGCCCAAGAAGATTGGGTTCAGCTTCACGAGTTCCATCGGCACGGGGAGCAGAGGGACCAGAGTTGAAGTCTAGTCCCAAAGACGTCTTGTTCTGCTTCGCTGAGTTCTGGGCAAACTGGAAGTTGCGCTTAAACAGATTGTCGTCACGACACCATAGCAGTGACGATGGGTCAGCATCCGTAGGCTGTGGTCCACGGACCATGTAGGGATAGAAGCCTTGTTCAATGGCTTCATCTCTGGTCCTGGGTTGAAGATTTTTGTAGAGGATGTCTCCCCATGGTCGCTTGATGGCATTCTTTTCAGCATATTCCTTTGTCACAAATCTGTACTTGAACCACTGTTCTGCCCAATAGCGTCGAATCCATTGGATTCGTGTCTTGCGCTGATTGTAATCCTCTTCAGGATCTATCTTGTACAGCTTTGAAGATGTGCATATCTCTTGATGTTTCTCCTCGACGCTTTCTGCCACCCTTCCTTGCTGATTTCTCTAAAGCCATGAACTTTAAACTGAAAGGCTTCAATATGTTCAAAGGCTTCAAAGGTTTTCGCTTGCTGGACAAACAGGAACTGGCTTCGGGAGAATTTATGTGATGTTGTAAGTATTCTGCAAATGAATGCAGACTATGAGAACCAAGGGATTCTCCCACGGACATGTACCTGTGACAACATTAAGGTGCGAGGGAAGGGGAAGAGGTCATATGCATTCTTAGAAGATTTTGAAGATAAATCAGTTTAGAAGACATTGACCTCATCGTGCGAAGACATTCACTCATAGATAAGGAGTTGGTTCCAGATTTGTATGAATCCACGGATTAGTACAAGTGAGGAATCTAACTACTTTGTGAAGCATAAGTGAATATACTAGGCATGTTATGAGATGCAGTATGAAAGAGATCCAACTTGTGTGAATAAAAACTGCTTGTGGTAGAAATTGATAAAGCTATAGGATCAAAGGGGCTGTAAAAAAGGAAGTTTTATTTACCACACGAAGAACTGCTAGACGGAGTGGAAGAGGAGGCCGAGCAGTTCGATCGTCCGTGCCCTAACTTGGAGATGGAGGACACCTACGGCGACGGCGGAGAAGACGATGTCCGCGGTCAGCGTGAAGACGGTGTCGGAGAGGTTGCAGCAGCGAGCGCTTCGTCGCCGGCGCCGTCGAGGGCTAGCGGTGGCGCTAGGGTTCGTGCGAGAGTGGAAGAAGAGATAATGACTGCTGTGAGGTGTGTATTTATAGGTACAGGGGCGGCACTGCGTTATTACACAGGTGCCCCTGGCGATTCACATCTGAGGAACACGTGGCCATCATGCAGCATATCGGGGGTTGTTCCATGTCCCACACACGCCTGGATTGTCGGATGGTCGTTCCCACTTCTCCGAGTTTCAGGTGAAGGAATGAGCATTGAAAACGGACTTAATGTTTGTCTCTGTATCCTCTGCTGACAAGGATGCAGAGAAGACATTCGACAGTTTCAATAGAATGCATATGATTTGGAGAGATAGAGTTTGAGATAGAAAGCATAGAGAGGTTAGGGTCCGATCACATTCACTTAGTTCAAAAGATTCAACAAGAAGACATAGCTATAAGTGAATGATGTAGAGGACAAAAGACTAGTATATATATAATCAACATGGTGAAGATAATTGAGGGAGTCCTGGATTAGGGGGTGTTCGGGTAGCCGGACTATACCTTTAGCCGAACTCCAGGACTATGAAGATACAAGATTGAAGACATTGTCCCGTGTCCGGATGGGACTTTCCTTGGCGTGGAAGGCAAGTTTGGCGATGCGGATATTCAAGATCTCCTACCATTGTAACCGACTCTATGTAACCCTAACCCTATCCGGTGTCTATATAAACCGGAGGGTTGTAGTCCGTAGGCGGTCAACTCCATATACAACAATCATACCGTAGGCTAGCTTCTAGGGTTTAGCCTCCTTGATCTCGTGGTAGATCTACTCTTGTACTACCCATATCATCAATATTAATCAAGCAGGACATAGGGTTTTACCTCCATCAAGAGGGCCCGAACCTGGGTAAAACATCATGTTCCCTGCCTCCTGTTACCATCCGGCCTAGACGCACAGTTCGGGACCCCCTACCCAAGATCTGCCGGTTTTGACACCGACATTGGTGCTTTCATTGAGAGTTCCTCTGTGTCGTCACAATCAGGAAGGATGCCTCCTCCCGTCTTTAAAGACGGCGCCGTTGCTAAGGGAACCTTGGCTATCGGCCAAACCCTCCGGCTAGGTGGTTTCCTCATGACTGCCTGTTTGGCTGTTGCGCCGATGGTGACCTCTCGGGTCATCAAAAGCAACCTACACGTCATCTCGGAGCTCGTCGAGCAGCTAGATCCAATGGAGCTCTCTTCCGTAAACGAGCTCTTGGATCGCATCACTGCCCTGGGGGTCGCTACGGATTACGACCAGGTTGGGCTTAAACCCGATCTAAGAGAAATTAACTCTCCCCAAGTCACCCACCACGTTGCCGTGGTAGAGACGCTGTGCGGCGACCCTTCATCTATTTTAAGGACTAGCTACGTTCGAATTCCCGACCCCTCCAAGCCGGATACCCGTGGAGGGGGAGATATAACTCAAGACCTGAGCTTAGGATCAGGCAACAGGCCAGATTCACTGGACAACATCCAAGAATCCGAACTTCAGAGTTCGGAAACTCTTCGGCCTCCGAATCTTGGATTGGGTGAGGTTTCAGATTCAACGACACCCGCCCACCCAATCATAAGCGATCTCTCCTAAATCAGGCAGAGGCCCGAGGAAACAGTACATTATTACTGGGCCAGATTCCTCCTGGTTATGAACAGGATAAAGGATTGCCGCGAGGAAGACACAATCTCAATTTTTTGCAGTAATTGCACGGACAAGGGAATCCTTAACGCCGTAAGTCGTCGTGATATCACACGCTTCGCTGACTTGGCGTCCATGGTACAAAAATACTGTGCGATGGAAAGCGCCTGGAAAACCAAAATAAATTTTTGGGATAATCCGGCCTTGAATAGTAATCCCATCCGAACTAAGAGGGTGCATCATCACAGGACACCCGGGATAAACACCAAAAAGCCAAAACCCTCTACAGGGCATGGAACCGTACTGGAAAGATGGCTTGATGGACCCTGTAGAATTCACAGTACAAAGGACGCCACACCAACTCACAGCGTTAGAGCATGTTGGATACTCCGGCAGGTGGCCAAAATTGGCGAGGACCTCTTAATTCTGGAGGCTGTAGAAAGCCAACCCGAGGACACCAGTACCGTTCTCACAGTCCTCGAGACTTCCGCATCAAACAGTATGTGAAAAAGAACACTCCGCAGCCTCGCCGAAGTCTATCAAGTTGCAATAATAAATCCATGGAGCGACACTGCTATTACCTTCAACGCAAGTGATGAACCTAGATTCTGAACAGCCCGAGCACCAGCCGCATTTGTCCTCAGTCCCATAGTGGATGGCTTTCGCCTCACAAAATAGCTCATGGATGGAGGCAGCGGACTGAACCTCATTTATGAGGAAACCCTTCAAAAAATGGAAATAGACTAGAACCGCATCAAGCAAAGCAGCACAACCTTTAGAGGAATAATCCCCAGTCGGGAAGCGCGCTGCACTGGAAAAATCACACTAGATGTGGTGTTCGGCACGCCGGATAATTACAGGTCCGAAGAAGTCACGTACAGGTGGCCCCGTTCAAAAGCGGATATCACGCTTTACTAGGACGGGAAGCATTCACAATCTTCCAAGCAATACCCCATTACGGGTACATGAAGCTTAAGATGCCCGGCCGAACGGAATTATCACTCTAGCTAGTGATCCGGACGTAGCACTCCGTGCCAAAAACAAGACGGCCACATTAGCCCTTAAGGCACTATCCGAAGCCTTAGCGGCCGAGGAACTGACTACGCTGCGCTCCACGGTTAACAGGGATGATGTGATACTCGATAAGAGATCCAAATCCACATCCTTCAAGCCAGCTGACGAAATAGTCAAATTCCAGGTCCATCCAACGGACCCCAATAAAACAACTTCCATCGGGGCACGACTGAACCCTGATGTAGACGCCGCACTGCGAGAGTTCCTATGAGAGAACTGGGACATTTTCGCCTGGCACCCTTCAGACATGCCAGGGATCCCACGCAGGCTGGCCGAACACAGCTTAAATATCCTAAAAGGATTCAAACCTGTCAAACAAGCCCTTCGGCATTTTTCCGAACCCAAGAGACAGGCTATGGGAGAGGAGCTAGCGAAGCTATTGGAGGCCGGATTCATTAGAGACATAAAACATCCGGACTGGCTAGCAAACTTGGTGATGGTACCAAAGAAGGACAAATCCTGGCGCCTGTGTGTCGATTTTAAAGACCTTAACAAGGCTTGCCCAAAGGATCCCTTCCCCCTCCCCCGTATCGATCAAATTATCGATGCCACCTCAGGACACGACTCATTGTCTTTCCTCGACGCATACTCCGGATACCATCAAATCAAGATGGCAGAATCAGACCAAGCCGCAACAGCATTCATCACACCATACGGCCCATTCTGCTTCAACACAATGCCCTTCGGGCTGAAAAACGCCGGCGCAACATATCAGCACATGATCCAGACATGTCTGGCAAGTTAGATCGGCAAAACAGTGGAGGCGTATGTGGATGATGTGGTCGTCAAATCAAGACATGTCGAATCTCTAGTAGACGACTTGAGGCTTACATTCGATAACCTCCGAAAATATGACATCAAGCTCAACCCGGAAAAATGCGTCTTCGGCGTTCCAGCCGGAAAGCTCTTGGGCTTCATTGTATCCGGTAGAGGAATTGAAGCAAATCTAGCCAAGATCCGAGCTTTGTCACAATAGGATATCCCAAAGGACCTCAAACAAATACAAAAATTAACCGGATGTGTGGCGGCTTTAAGCCGCTTCATCTCCCGCTTGGGAGAAAAGGCACTACCCCTCTATCGCCTCCTTCGGCACACCGAACACTTCGAGTGGACGGAGGCCGCCACGGCCGGACTTGATGAAATAAAAGCCATATTGGCAACAAACCCAGTCCTGGCCGCGCCGAACACCGGCGAACCAATGTTATTGTACATCGCAGCAACACATCAAGTTGTCAGCGCAGTGCTCATTGTCGAGCGGGAAATAGATGGACACAAACTCCCCCTTCAAAGACCGGTCTACTACGTATCCACTGTCCTCACTCCATGAAAATCACGGTACCCGCATTATCAAAAGATTGCATACGCGGTATTCATGGCATCCCGGAAGCTACGACACTACTTTCAAGAGTGTTCCATAACAGTAGCCTCGGAAGTACCACTCAACGATATTATCAACAACCGCGACGCAACGGGCCGGATTGCAAAATGGGCCATCGAGCTTCTCCCGTTCGATATAACCTATAAGCCACGGCGAGCTATTAAATCGCAAGTTTTGGCCGACTTTGTCGCAGAATGGACGGAGGCCGAGCTCCCTAAAGAGTACGACACATATTCAAACTGGATTATGCATTTCGACGGCTCCAAAATGTTGGCCGGACTGGGGGCTGGCGTCGTTCTGACGTCCCCCATAGGAGACACAGTCCAATATGTGCTCCAGATCATGTACATGGATTCCAACAATGCAGCCGAATATGAGGCCCTCCTACATGGTCTCCGGATAGCAGTATCCATGGGTATCCAGGCCTAGAGGTACGCGGGGATTCAAACCTCGTGATATCCCAAATAAATTGAGACTTTGATGCCAAGGACCCAAAAATGGCAGCTTACCGCAACGCCTTCCTAAAAATGTCAGCTCGGTTCGAAGGGCTGGAGTTTCACCATATAGCCCGAGCAAACAATCAAGCAGCAGACGTCCTGGCACACATCAGAGCAAAACGCGATGCAGTCCCCCCAACATCTTTTTGGAAAGATTGTTCAAGCCATCCGTAGCATGGGAGGGGGAACCCGCAAATAACAGCCCGGACCCAGCCGCACCACTCGACGCCGAACAATCTGACACAATTGGAGGCTCTGCCAATGAAATTACACCTTCAGCCCATGTAATAATGGCGGTCATCGCCCCGTGGACAGAACCATCCCTAGCCTACCTTGCTAGGCAGGAACTCCTGGAGGACCAAAACGAGGCCCGCTGCATAGTGCGGCGATCTAAAGCCTATAGAGTCCACGAGGGAGAGCTTTATAAGAAAAGCACCACCGGAGTCCTTCAAAGGTGCATCTCCGAAGAGGAAGGGCGGAACCTTCTGGCTGAAATTCATGCCGGACTCGGTGGTCACCACGCCGCTGCTCGGTCCCTTGTTAGCAAGGCTTTCCGTACAGGCTTTTATTGGCCGACGGCCCGGGCAGACGCTCAGGACCTAGTCCAACGATGCGCTGGTTGCCAACTTTTTGCCAACCAAAGCCATATGCCACCCACCGCACTCCAAACTATACCCATCACCTGGCCTTTTGCGGTCTGGGGGCTTGACATGGTCGGACCCCCTTAAAGGTGGGACCGATAGGAAAAAATACTTACTGGTCATGGTGGATAAATTCACCAAATGGATAGAAGCCAAGCCTATTAAAACGGCCGAATCCGGACCTGTGATAGACTTCATATCTGGGGTTGTACACCGTTATGGCGTCCCCCACAGCATCATAACCGATAACGGTACAAACTTTACCGCCGACGAGGTAAAACTCTGGTGCAAAAACATGGGCATCAAGCTCGATTATGCTTCCGTCTATCACCCACAAACCAACGGCCAGGTCGAACGTGCAAATGGTCTTATCATGAGCGGCATTAAACCCAGACTGGTGCGGTCCCTCAAGGAATCTAACACGCACTGGGTAGAGGAGCTCGACTCCGTTCTATGGGGGCTGCGGACCACGCCAAATCGCACCACCGGATACACACCATTTTTTATGGTGTACGGTGCAGAGGCAGTCCTGCCCTGCGACATAATTCATGACTCACCTAGAGTGCGCATGTACGAAGAATGAGAAGCCGAGCTCGATCGGTAGGACAACTTGGACGCCCTGGAGGAGGAGCGTGACGTGGCAAAAGCCCGTTCCGCATTTTATCAACAGCAGGCCCGAAGATATCAAAGCAGAGAAGTACGGGCCAAAAATTACAATGTTGGCGAACTAGTTCTACGCCTGCCGGATAAGAAAAAGGACAAACTCAAGCCCAAGTGGGAAGGTCCATTCATAATCGACCAGGTCCTGACTGGCAGGGCATACCGCCTGCGAGATGCGTCGGATAACCGACTCGAGCCGAACCCGTGGAACGCCACCCGTCTCCGAAGATTCTATGCCTAGCGCCGGACTCTGTGTTCGTCTCCTTCCTCTGTCCATTTTTTGCATTTTTTCTGTCTTACATTTCTCTCCTTCTCCTCTTTTCTTTTATAGCCCTTAAAGGCTCATCTAGTGACACGCCACTCGCGCTCATAAAACCTGGGGGCTTCTTTAACAGAAGCTTATTTATACGGGCTTCACGCCCAACACATGCGTCAAACTTCTGCATGTACCTTTTTCTTCACCATTATATGCATCGATATGACTTAAGTTTTGGCCAAGCTGGGTTGCCTGGCTCCTGTGCTTACCCCTACGTTCCCGATTGTTCGGCTAGGCGGTAATGGGAGCACCTCTGTGATTGTTACTGCCGGGTCAGACGGATGTGTACCTCAGACTGGGTGAAGCCGAAAGCTAGCGTTCTTAAGGGAATATTCGGTCGGTGACATAAAAGATGATATTTTTACTCATTTTATGCGCCCCCAGATGCTTTTTTCTGCGTCTTTTTACGCAGTCCGGACATGCACCTTAGGGCATGCCTCCCAGCGAAAGGAACCCCTAACGGAACTATTCTCTCTGGAAGATGTTTCTTACTAACCATGTAATATAACATAACTAGTTGGGCACTTGTCTGATAAAGCACTAATGACCCCTACGCCTGGTCTCCACGCATACCACGGTTCTTATATAACCGCTATGGTATTCGGACACACTCCGGACCGTCAGGTCCCGAGGTTGAAGCGAAAAGGTCGGCAACGACAAACGATCTACAATCCGGCTAGAAGGCATTACACATGTCAATTCAAAATTACATAGTCATTCTGACTGATTGTATTCCTCTTCTATACCATCTAACAGGCCATCTAATTTACAGTCCTGCTGGGAATACTTCGCGGCCAACTCTACTTGGCCGTATACTAAGCTCACAGGGATCTCCTTCCCGTCAGGCCCCACTGGTCCGACCTCGGCCATGTGGTTTGGATCAGACTTCGTAAAACGGGTCTTCACCATGGCCCAGGCTTCCCCTAGCGCCTTGTCGGTAGGCCGATATCTTCCACAACCGGAAGCGCCGCCGAGCTCCCTTCAGCTTCTCCGCAAGCTCTCCAAGGCCCTCGAGCATGGAGTGGGCAGGCCATAAGGCTTGGGCAACACCTCGCATCGCCTGCTGAATTCGCTCGTGCAGTTGCATGAGTTCAGGAAGAAGGTCACCCGTAGAACCGGGCATCTCCTCTACAGGACGACCTGTGAGCATACCTACAGACATTACTCTGTTAGTCGACTTCCTCGCCGAACTCTTTTTTTTCAAAGTTCGTTCAAGCACTTACTGAATATGCCGCGTCGAAGCCGCTGATTCTCCCTCGTGGAGTCCGACAGCTGGCCACGAACATCTTTAAGTTCGACTTCCAGCCTGGTGTTGGCATCCTGAAGATCATTCTTCTCTCGCCTCACCTTTGTCAACATACTCTCACCGGCCTTTAGCCGGCGTAAGAGTTGTTGCTTTTCCGGATCGATTCCGGCGCCATCTGCAAAATTATTTGTCAGATTTGCACCCACACCGCACAATACTAATCTTTCGAAGTGTATCTTACTTGAGGGGGTCTCTTTGGGCTCCCCTGCTGCGGCTAGTGTGGCATCTAGTTGGGCCTTGCACTTTTCTAGCTCCTGGGACAGTACAGTATTCTTCTTTGTAAGAACCTGCATACTAAATGATCCTTAAATCAGTTGCTCTAACTGTTTCAAGTCTCGGGGGCTACTGGTATATATATATTTGACCAAAATTTTCTTACCCGTATGTCTTTTACATACTGCTCCGTGGCTCTGGCTAAACCATTTTGAGCGGCATGGAGGTACGCATCTCCCGAATTAAAGGCATCTAAAGCCTCTTGGGAGAAACAAGCATCGCGTAGAACTGTCCGGCTACGCCTGTGGTTCATGGCACTCTCCACTTCAGAATTTGTGGCAGACAGCCTGTCCGCATCCTCTGTCGGAGGAGCGTCCGGTGCGCGCCTTGTGCTCGCCTCCGCTTCCTGGCCAGACGTTGGAGCCTGGCTGGTGGAGGCGCGATTGGCAACCTCTCCGGATGTAGTCCGGCGAGGTCTCTTCGTTCTGAAGACAACACGAACGTTAATATGCCCGGACAGAATAACACCAGGGAAACAGAGGGTGCGCTATACCTTTGCGTCGGCATCTCAGTCTGGACTACATTCCTTTTTGCCCCACGAGGCCCTGCGGCCCCTCGTTGGCTAGCCGCCGCAGGTTCGGCCTCCTGCCTCGGAAATCTCCCCTGCAAAACACGGTTGTCGTCAGAAACACCGGAATACGTGAGAGTGGAATCTCTCTCAAGGGAATGAGACTCCGGTTTTTGTCACCTGGGAGGCCGGGATTAACCCTGGGTAATCAGCCGTGATGGCTACCAAGGTATTGTCCTTGCTTAGTTGATGGAACACCCCGTCGATAAGCTCCACCGATATGTCCGGGTCCTCTTCGGAGTCCAGATCGAGGGACCGTTCTGGGTCCTCGGGCTGTGGAGGGCGGCTTTTTATATCCTTTACCTCCTGTCGCAGTTCCTGCACTGAAGTCGTTAGACTACATATCTAATCGTGGGAGTATAAAACAAACGGGCAAGCGCAATTATTCACTTACCCAACTTGGAGGATCGTACATAGCAAATCCGGCCTGCGGATTGACGTGGAGGAATTCCTCCTTTTCTCCCTTGTACAAAGAGGACAATATCTTTACTAGGGCGGCAGCTGAAGCCGGCCCCTTACGACCGTAACGGGTGGCGTCATCCTCCCCGTTGAAATCCCACATGGGGTGGCCTCTATATTGAAGCGGCTGCACCCCCCGCATAATGCATGCCGCAATGACTCCAATCATGGTTAGTCCGGAATGAGCCAATAGTCTTATCCGGCCCATCAGGTAAAGGACGTCTCTGTCGCTTTCTTTCTCAGAGCTCCGCGGACGCCAGCTCAAGCGTTTCTTCAATGGGGCACAGTTGAACTCAGGGAGACCGACCCGGATAGGGTCCGGTAGCGGGACGTCATCTATGTAAAACCATTCCGAAGGCCAGTCCTCGGACGCCTTCTTTGGGGTTCCAGATAAGTATCCGGTCCCAGCGATGCGCCATACTTCGGCTCCGCCCACTTGGTATATAGACCCCTCTCGAGAATGGGGCACCAGACAGAATAACCTCTTCCACAACGCGAAATGAGCCTCAACGCCTAAAAATAGCTTGCAAAGGGCGACGAAACCCGCAATATGTAATACGAAGGCGGGCGTGAGATTGTGCAGCTGGAGGCTGTAGAACTCCAGAAGCCTGCGAAGAAATGGATGAATTGGAAACCCCAGTCCCCTTATTAGATAGGGGACGAGGCACACCCGCTCTCCTTTAGAAGGATTGGGGGTGCTCTCCGCTTGTTTTCCGCCATTATAGGTGGCGAGACCGGCTCGGACCGGGACCATGTATGCCTGAGGGAGAAATCCCTTGGCCTGAAGCGACACTAACTCGCTATGCGGGACGGTGCAACTCTCCCAGTCCCCGGGTTTGGGGCCGGAGGGGCGAGGGGAGGAGCTGCGACGGCTGGTCATGTTGGAATGGACCTTTGCTGGAAGCGCTCTGATGATAACTCGCGGAGAGGAGAAGATGTGGTTTGGACCTAAATCCCCATCCCATCAAATAGGCGGCTCGTTTATATGGCTAGGGGCGTGGATGTAAAAACGCCCTGGCTTTTCGCATTCGTTTGACACGTGGAAGACAGCCATTATTGGGCGTCGAAGCCGAGGAACACTACATTACAAAAATCAGACATTATTCCTACAGGTACACAAGATTTGGAGAAGAACCCGCCTTGCAATGCCAAACAATCTGTGTGCCGGACTCGTCGTCATTGAAGGCTGGTTCGGGGGCTACTAAGGGAGTCCTGGATTAGGAGGTGTTCGGGTAGCCGGACTATACCTTCAGTCGGACTCCAGGACTATGAAGATACAAGATTGAAGACTTCATCTCGTGTCCAGATGGGACTTTCCTTGGCGTGGAAGGCAAGTTTGGCGATGCGGATATTCAAGATCTCCTACCATTATAACCGACTCTATGTAACCCTAACCCTATCCGGTGTCTATATAAACCGGAGGGTTGTAGTCTGTAGGCGGTCAACTCCATATACAACAATCATACCGTAGGCTAGCTTCTAGGGTTTAGCCTCCTTGATCTCGTGGTAGATCTACTCTTGTACTACCCATATCATCAATATTAATCAAGCAGGACGTAGGGTTTTACCTCCATCAAGAGGGCCCGAACCTGGGTAAAACATCATGTTCCCTGCCTCCTGTTACCATCCGGCCTAGACGCACAGTTCAGGACCCCCTACCCGAGATCCGCCGGTTTTGACACCGACAATAATCATGAAGACATGTTGAGATTGAAGCCAAACCAAATGTGAAGACATAGCAAATGTAATGCCATGAGTGAAACACTTCAAACAGAACATTTGGTGGTGGCGTTACCCACCGTATAGGAAGTATTAGACCCAGACACGGCGCACAATTATCGTGGCGCTCCGAAGTCAAATTCCACATTAATGTATTCACACTTAGAATGTATGTATTCATTGATTGAAGATATACTTTACTTCATGCGTTGCACATCTAAGTCATCAATATGCACAAGTGTTAGGATGTGTGCTTGATCACAGGACATTTGAGGATTCCAAGATATTTAGCTCACACCGTAACTTGCAAAATCTCTTTTCATCCAAGGGCTTGGTGAAGATATCTGCCAATTGCTCTTCAGTATTGACGTGTATGATGTCAATATCTTCCTTCACAACATGATCTCTGAGAAAGTGATGACGAATTTCAATGTGTTTTGTCTTCGAGTGCTGAACTGGGTTGTTGGCAATCTTGATGGCGCTTCCATTGTCGAAGTAGAGTGGCACTTGCTTCAGATGAATGCCATAGTCCTTGAGTGTTTGCTTCATCCACAGAAGCTGAGCACAGCAAGATCCAGCAGCAATGTATTCAGATTCAGCAGTGGAGAGAGATACACAGTTCTGCTTCTTTGAAGACCAACATACAAGTGATCGTCCCAGAAAATGACATGTGCCTGATGTAGACTTGTGATCCACTTTGTCACCAGCATAATCAGCATCCGAGAATCCAACCAGATCAAACTCTGAGCCCTTTGGATACCATAATCCTAGAGTTGGGGTGTGAGCCAAATATCGAAGAATTCGCTTCACAGCTAAGTGATGCGACTCCTTTGGTGCCGCTTGAAATCGAGCACACATGCAAACAGTAAGCATAATATCTGGCCTAGATGCACATAGATAAAGCAAAGAACCAATCATGGAGTGGTATACCTTTTGGTCGAACTCTTTACCATTGTCGTCAGGACCCAGATGATGCTTGGCTGGCATTGGCGTCGTGAAGCCTTTGCAGTCTTGCATACCGAACTTCTTCAGGCAATCTTTGAGATACTTCTCTTAAGATATGAAGATGCCGTTGCGTTGCTGTCGTATTTGAAGGCCGAGGAAGAACTTCATCTCTCCCATCATGGACATCTGATATTGCTCTTGCATCATATATCCAAACTCTTCACTGTACTTCTGATTGGTGCAGCCGAAGATAATGTCATCCACATATATTTGGCACACAAACAGTTCACCATCATATGTCTTCGTGAAGAGAGTGGGGTCGAGGGAACCAGGTATGAAGCCTTTGCTCTTCAGGAAGTATTTGAGTGTGTCATACCAGGCCCGAGGGGCTTGTTTGAGGCCATACAGTGCCTTGTTGAGCTTGTATACCATGTCAGGATGTTTTGGATCTTCAAAGCCAGGCGGTTGTGCAACATACACTTCTTCTTCAGTCTTGCCATTGAGAAAGGCGCTCTTGTCAGGACCCCGATTCCAAGTCACATCGATCTAGCCGGTAACACCTCATATCACTTTGCGGCCTCACGCACGGTATTCCCACGGGTGTCGCCTTACCATGGCCCGGAACTGTTTGCGCCTTTTGGCTCACGTATATGATAGTGTCGATAGCATCCATATGACAAAGAACCCGGGCCGACATGGCTAGTCGTGAACCCAAAGCGGCACTAACCTATGGGGACAGGCATACATGAATCAACATCGAGCATGTCGGTCAGCAGAGTGTGAATCCGGGCTGTAGCACTGGGCTAACAGGACTCCGGGAACCCGGGCTGTAGCAGGCTAGGCAGGACTCCGGATGTCACCGCGTGACATTTCCCCGAAGGGACAGACATAGGAACGAAGTGAAACACATGCCGGCCAGTCAAGTGTTCAGAGCAGTAGTGCTGGGCTAGCAGGACTCCGGTGAACCGGGCTGTAGCGGACTACTATCGCTCTCGGAAGCACTTAGACTACATTTCCCCATAAGAGAGGCTGCCAAGGATAAACAACTAGATTGTCGGATCCCACGCATACCAAGCATTTCAATCATACACACAATATGCTCGACATGCGCAAATACAACATGGCATCACAACAGGACTCTATGACTCAGAGTATTTATTCATTAGGCTCCGAGGAGCGAGATATTACAGACATGGGTCTCATGACCCAACATTCAGAGCATACAAGTCAAAGCACACGCGGAAGCTTAACTTGTCTGAGTACAGACAACTACAAAAGAAGAAGGCTCAGAAGCCTAACTATCTACCCGATCCTGTCGAGGGCACAAGATCGTAGCTGAGGTATCAAGCTAATGTCGAAGTCCACGCGGAGCTACTAGCGAGACTGAAGTCTCTCTCTACAAAACATAAATTAAGCAAACGTGAGTACAAAGGTACTCAGCAAGACTTACATAAAACTAGCTACATATGCATCGGTATCAACAAGGGGGGGTGGTGGAGTTTAACTGCAGCAAGCCAGCTTTGACTCAGTGGCTAACCTGAACTATGACTGCAAGCAACTCTTTTAAGGTGGCGCACACGAGTCCACATATTCACCATTCAATACACCACTATGGAACCACTCCCGTCTCCTTGCGAGAAGGCCATCCATAGCACTCACGCTTATCTTGCGCATTTTAGAGTATCCACTTTCACTTGTCTATGAACTGTTATAGGCAACCCAGAAGTCCATTACCGCGGACACGGCTATTCGAATAGATGATGTTAACCCTGCAGGGGTGTACTTCTTCACACACGCTCTCACCACTTACCGCCGTTTACACGACATGTACTCGGCAACCTTCAAGCGGAAGCCCAACGAGGGTGTCGACCACGGCCTACCTAAACACTCAAGTCTCTAGTCCAGGTTTATCGCCTATCCCGGTTCCATCCGCAGGGAGTCCGGCCGAGGTTTCCACATACGGCCCCGAACGATGTGAACAGGGTTCCCGGGACACCAAACGGGCGCCCGGTACACCGTGCCACGGTGTATCTACCGCAACATAGCCCACCCCTAGGGTCAGCGCTACGCACGGCCGCCAACACATATCCTATAAGCACCAGAAACTAGTTACAACTCCTGGACAGAGGACAAGGGTGATCAAGAAGCCGAGAGGGTCCATTGGTTTCGGGCCCAATGCGTGGTAGTAACTGTTTCATGGATCACAAACACAGAACTCAGATCCTAAGGACGGCTTCAATGAGACAACCCACCATGTACTCCTACATGGCCTCTCACCGCTACCTTTACCAAATCGTGTTCACACACTTAGCTCTCAACAGTAGGACATGTTTACACACCTCCGATTCATCCCCGATGAATCAGACCTGACTCAACTCTAAGCAGTAGCAGGCATGACAAACAAGCATGAATGAGTAGGCACATCAGGGCTCAAACAACTCCTACTCATGCTAGTGTGTTTCATCTATTTACTGTGGCAATGACAGGTCATGCAGAGGATAAGGGGTTCAACTACCGCAACAAGTAACAGATGAATCGTTGTTGTCCTAATGCAGTAAAAGAGAGCAGGAGCGAGAGAGTGGGGTTGTATCGGAATGAACAAGGGGGTTTTGCTTGCCTGGCACTTCTGAAGATATCATTGGGTCTTCATTAGTGTCAACGATCACAACGTCGGTACATCGTCTATCGAGAGGGGACATTTACCAGCAAACAAGAAAGAACACAATCAATGCGATGCAACAATATGATGCATGACCATGACATGGCAATATGCCGTTGATTGAGCTAATGCAACTAGCAACAAGTTAAATGGAGTCCATATGGACCAAGGGTTCACATGCAAACTCCATATTTAGCATTTTAAATGCCATTATCATGTTTTCACTTATACAGTGGGTATAAGTTGGTTGAACATGCATGAAAGTAGCATAAATGGATAGATTGGATTTTTCTGATAATTTTTCATATATAAATTATTTCATTTGGAGTTACGGTTGAATTTCTATGATTTTTGGATGTTTTGGGTATTTTCTGGAATTACCTGAATAAGAATAAATCCAGAAAATGTATTACTGTGTCAGCATGAGGTCATGCTGACGTCAACAAGTCAACAGGTGCCGTCTAGGTCAAACCTAACCTGTGCGGTCCACTGGTCAGTGACAGGGGCTGGTTAGTGACGCTGACTGGTGGGTCCGGTCAACGACCACGTCAGCAAAGTCAACTTGACATGTGGGGCCAGTCAACCGCCATGTCAGCGCGGTCAAAGCTGACGTGTGGGTCCCGCTGGGTTTTAACTAACTTTAAACAGAAAATTAAACTAACCTAACTGGCATAGGGGCCCACATGGCAGTGGCTCTAGAGGTGGTTTAGCTGGGTCATTAGTGGCTAATGATGAGCCATGTCATCAGTCGCCGGAGTTTCGCCGGCGACGACCATTTCGCACGGAGGAGATCGTCGGGATCTCGCTACAGCCCACGGTTTGAGGCGGGGTTTGCTCCTACGGCTTCTTGGCATTCTCGCGCATCTAGTGGTGGTAGCGGCAGCAGCTGGGATGGCCGGGGTTGACGGCGGCGAGCACTTCTGCGGCGGCCGGAGTTCGGGCACCTGCAGGTTTGGTGTTGTGGTGCATGAGAGGGGAACCGATGGGTACTACGTGCTCCTGGTGAGGTGTGGAGCATGTTGTCGTGCTTGGGAGTGAGCTGCGGTGGCTCTGGTCTCGTCTGCATCATCACCGGCGGCGAGGAGCTCACGGCTCCGGTGAAAAGGGCGGCCAGAGTGCGGGAACGAGTGCGGGGAGGAGGGGGGAAGGTGTGGGAGCTCACAACGATCTCGAGGAAGGACTCAGCGGGCTCGGGGACGACTGGAAGGCAACGAATCCGTCGATGGAGTCCGGCGGCCGAGCTCGGGGAAGACGACTCGTGGCGGCGATGTCGGGCTCCCGCGGTGGCGTGGCTCGGGGTGGAAGAAAGAGGGGGTCGAGGCGGAGCCTCTGGGCTGGTCAGGGAAGCGAGGGGGAGGCGGTGGCTGCAACTACGGCGAACGGCGTCGGTGGTGCTCGGCACGAGAGGGAGAGAGAACCATAGGAGGGGAGGGGCACGGGAGAGGGTGAGAGGGGCCAGGGCTGCGTGGCGTCGCCTGGTGCATCGAGGAGGAGCCAGGCAGGCTGGGAGGGAGGAGGTGGAGGCCTCGGGCGTGCTGGCGTCGACATTCCTCTGCCTACTGGCAGTGGTGGAAGAAGACCAAGGCGCCCCTGGTGGGCTGGCCAATTCTGCTGGGCCACCAGGTAAGTGGGCCTCAGGTAAACGCCAGGTTAGTCCTTCTCTCTCTCTTTTCCAAATTGTTTGTGTTTTCTATTTTTCTGCAATTATTTTGACTTAATTAAAATGCTAAGGGATTTCCAAAAATCATGAAACTAATCATGGCTACTGTTTAAGACATATCCAACAGTAAACATTTTAGTTTGTGATTATTTGAGCATTTAAAATATTATTAGCAATTAAATTCCCAAATGCAAATGCTATATAATTTAATTCAAAAATCCAGGAATAGCCTATAAATATGTTCATCATTTTTGGAAGAGGTTTTTACCTTTAACAGAAATCATGAACATTTCCAAAGGGCATTCTGGGTTATTGAAAATATTTTTATTGAACCTAGTTAAATTCATTTGGTGCTAGGGTTTCAACAATCCCCATTTCAAATTTCTTTGGAATTTAAACATGATGGCATGATGAACAAGCAAAGGCAAGCAAGGGCTGAACTGGGGCTGTGACAGCTCTTCACATCCATTTGATATAGAAGTATGTTATGATGATTTGCATAGGCCATCAGTATGCATATGGCTTCAAGTCTAGCCACAGGAGCAAATGTTTCATCGAAGTCAATGCCTTCCACTTGAGTATATCCTTGAGCAACGAGACGAGCTTTGTTTCTGACAACTTGACCATGCTCATCTTGCTTGTTGCGGTATATCCATTTGGTGCCTATTATGTTGTGCTTCCGAGGATCCGGACGCTTAACCAGTTCCCATACATTATTCAGCTCAAACTGTTGAAGCTCTTCTTGCATAGCTTGAATCCATTCAGGTTCCATGAAGGCTTCTTCAACTTTCTTGGGTTCTGTTATTGAGACAAATGCGAAGTGCCCACAGAAATTTGCTAGCTGAGTTGCCCTTGAACGAGTGAGCGGACCGGGTGCATTGATGCTATCAATTATTCTCTCAATCTGCACTTCATTGGCAACACGAGGATGTACAGGGTGAAGGCTTTGCTCTTGCTGATCATTGTCATTGTTAGTGGGATTGTCTTCAGGCTGAGCATTGTCTTCAGGTTGATCAGGTGCGGAGATGATAAGTTCCTCTTCAGGTTGAGCTTTAGAGGGTATGATTTCTCCGGTTCCCATAAGCTTGACTGATTCGCTGGATGGAACTTCATCTAGCACATTTGGGAGGTGCTCTCTTTGTGAACCGTTAGTCTCATCAAACCGCACATCCATTGTTTCAACCACTTTATAATGAAAGAGATTGAAGACTCTGTAGGAGTGCGAATCCTTTCCATATCCAAGCATAAAACCCTCATGTGCTTTTGGTGCAAATTTTGAAGTGTGATGTGGATCCTTGATCCAGCACCTGGCGCCAAATACTCTGAAGTAACTGACATTTGGCTTCTTGCCAGTAAGGAGCTCATAAGATGTCTTGTTCAGAAGCTTGTGAATATAAACACGATTGATTGTATGGCATGCAGTATCAATGGCTTCAGGCCAGAATTTTCTTGGAGTCTTCTATTCATCAAGCATCGTTCGGGCCATCTCAATGAGTGTTCTGTTCTTGCGTTCGACGATGCCATTCTGCTGTGGCGTGTACGGGGCTGAGAATTCATGTGTGATGCCCAAGGTATCAAGATATGTATCAAGGCCGGTGTTCTTGAATTCATTGCCATTGTCACTTCTGATGTGCTTTATCTTGGCGCCATAGTTGTTCATTGCTCGATTGGCGAAGCGTCTGAAGACATCCTGCACTTCAGTCTTGTAGAGGATTATGTGCACCCAAGTATATCTAGAATAATCATCAACAATGACAAAGCCATAGAGACAAGCAGTAGTAGTAAGAGTTGAGTAATGAGTGGGACCGAAAAGATCCATGTGGAGCAGTTCGAAGGGTCGAGTAGTTGTCATGATTGTCTTCGAGGGATGTTTGGCCCTCGTCATCTTTCCTGCTTCACAGGCACCGCATAAGTGATCTTTCTTGAACTTGACGCCCTCGATGCCTATGACATGCTTCTTATTTGCAAGGGTGTGGAGGTTCCTCATGCCAGCATGCCCTAGCCTCCGATGCCAGAGCCAGCATTCTGAAGCTTTTGCTAGAAGACATACGGCAAGCTATGGTCCTGCTGAGAAATCTACCACGTACAAATCATCTTTCCGATACCCTTCAAACACTAGAGACTTGTCAGATTCCATTAGAACAAGGCAGCGATATTTTCCAAATATTACGATCATGTTCAAATCGCAAAGCATTGAGACAGACATTAAGTTGAAGCCAAGGGACTCAACAAGCATGACTTTATCCATGTGTTGATCCTTTGAGAATGCAACTCTACCTTGACCCAATACCTTACTTTTACCAGTGTCAGCAAATGTGATGTGACTCTTGTCGGATGGACGTAAGGTTGAGTCCATAAGAAGGCTTCTTTTGCCAGTCATGTGATTGGTACACCCACTATCAATAATCCATTCTGAAGACGCTAGTGTCGTACCCTATAGTGCAGTTAGGGGGATAGGCTTCACGAAGAGAATTGTGAAGCAAAAACATTTGAAGAACCAGTGGGTTATGAAAGCATAGATCCAGATTAGGACTAATAGGGAGAGTAGCAAGCGATTCAGGAACGAAGTACATAGTAAGACCATTCAGGCATTTGATCTTGCGCCCTACAAGATGTTCAAGGTCCCCAGCAATAGCGTCAGACGATTTTGGTTTTCTGCTGGAGACCTTTCCCTGCAAAAGAGAGTTAAGCTTTCTTAGCCACCCACATATTCAAGGGTGGCTTAGAAGCAATAAGTCTAAGTGTAGCATCTGAGAACTTTGGCTTTGGAGCCCTAGAAAACAGTCTTGTAGGCGGACAATAGTACTCATAAGAATAAGTAGAATAGTTCTTGGTCTTATGAACATGGTGGTTTGATGAACCGCGCTCATATTCATAGGCCTGAGTATGGTTTCCCTGCAAAACATTTGCGTTAGTGCGACTCAGGTGAGTCCTCTGTCTGTATGAAGCCTTTGGACCGTATGAAGCCTGTGGTCTGGGGTTTGTCTTCTTCACGTGTGGTGTCATGATGACATTCACAGGAAGATTCTCCAGACACTTTTTCGGAACCCAGATCTTCTTCATAGGAGGTCCATTCCTGTAGTTAGTACCAATGTACCTGGCAAACACTTCACCATTCTGATTCTTAAACATTTTATAGTTTGCATCAAAGGATTCATCAATGACAATGGGGTTTGCACAAGTGAAGCCAGATAGAGTGGATGGATCTGCTGAAGATTCCTTTGCAGCAACCCATGTGGTTTTGGGGTACTGCTCAGGTTTCCAGTAAGAGCCATCAGCATTCATTTTCCTTACGAACCCAACACCCTCTTTCCTTGGGTTTCGGTTCAAGATCTGCTTTTTGAGGACATCACATAGTGTCTGATGCCCTTTAAGACTTTTGTACATCCCTGTTTCAAGCAATGTCTTCAAACTAGCATTCTCATCAGCAATAGCAGTGGTATCCTCAGCAGAGGGGTTAGTTTCCACATCAACAGTTGAAGAAATTGCAACAGTAGCAGCAGTAGAACATTCAGCAACAGAAGTAGTATTATCACGCTCAATGCATTTAAGACATGGTGGTTCAAATCCTTCCTGAGCGGAACTGATCTGTTTGGCGCGAAGTGACTCATTTTCCTTTTGAAGATCTTCATGAGCCGCTCTCAATTTCTCAAGATCTTGCTTCCTTTGAAGATAATCATAGGAAAGCTTTTCATGAGTTGTTGAGAGCGTTTCATGACGACTTTCAAGTTCCTCATACTTAACGTGAAGATTTTTTATGTCTTCAATTAAGGACTCAGAACGAGTCATTTCAGCGCCTAACAGATCATCGCTTTTGTCTAACAGTTTTTGAATATGTTCCATGGCTTTCTATTGTTCAGTTGCAATTTTAGCAAGTGTTTTGTAGCTGGGTTTTGAACCACAATCAGAGTCATCGTCACTAGATGTTTGATAGTGAGTACTGCGTGTGTTTACCTTGGCACCGCGTGCCATGAAGCAGTAGGTAGGAGCGGAGTAGTTCTTGTCATCGGTGTCGGTGATGAAGTCATTGTCTCCAGTGTTGAAGATGGACTTGGCAACGTATGCTGTAGCCAGACTTGCGACGCCAGAATCGGACTCCTCCTCTGAGTCCATTTCCTTGCCAACAAACGCACGTGCCTTGCCAGATGAGCTCTTCTTGTGTGATGAAGACTTTGAGGAAGACTTGGAAGAAGACTTTGAGTATTTCTTCTTCTTGTCGTCAGAGTCATATTCCTTGCTCTTCTTCTTCTTTTTGTTCTCATTGTCCCACTGCGGACACTCAGAGATGAAGTGGCCAGGTTTCTTGCACTTGTGACATGTTTTCTTCTTGTAGTCATGAGCAGAAGCTTCATCATTCCTTGAGCTTGATTGGGAAAACTTTCCGAAACCTTTCTTCTTGGTGAAGTTTTGGAACTTCTTCACAAGCATAGCAAGTTCCCTTCCAATGTCTTCAGGATCATCAGAACTATTGTCAGATTCTTCTTCAGATGAGGAGACAGCTTTTGCCTTCAAGGCACGAGCTCGCCCATAGTTTGGACCGTAGATATCTCTTTTCTCAGAAAGCTGAAACTCATGTGTGTTGAGCCTCTCAAGTATGTCAGACGGATCGAGTGTCTTGAAATCAGGACGTTCTTGAATCATCAGAGCTAGGGTGTCAAACGAACTGTCAAGTGATCTCAGTAGTGTCTTAACGACTTCACGCTTGGTGATCTCAGTAGCGCCAAGGGCTTGAAGCTCATTCGTGATGTCAGTGAGTCGATCAAATGTGAGCTGGACATTCTCATTGTCATTTCTCTGAAGCGGTTGAAGAGGTTGTGAAGGACACCGATCCTCTGATCTCTCTGGGTTGAGACGCCTTCGTTGACTTTGGAGAGCCAGTCCCAGACTAGCTTAGATGTTTCCAAAGCACTCACGCGGCCATATTGTCCTTTGGTATGATGACCACAGATGATATTCTTGGCAGTAGAGTCTAGTTGAACGAACTTCTTGACATCAGCAGCAGTGACACCTTCTCCAGCCTTGGGAACGCCGTTCTTGACGACATACCATAGGTCGACGTCAATGGCTTCAAGATGCATGCGCATCTTATTCTTCTAGTAGGGATATTCAGTTCCATCGAAGACGGGGCACACATCGGAGACTTTAATTATCCCTGCAGTCGACATAGCTAAAACTCTAGGTGATTAAACCGAATCACGCAGAACAAGGGAGTACCTTGCTCTGATACCAATTGAAAGTGTGTTATATCGACTAGAGAGGGGTGAATAGGCGATTTTTATGAAAGTCTTCAAAACATGGAAGTTATGAAGACAGACAGTAGAAATAAACCTATTACCATGCAGCGGAAGGTAGACTACACTAAGCAAACCATAGTCAATTATTCAATGGAGCGAAAACACAATGACTAATAGCAGCAATGTAGTAAGGATCAGGTAGGAAGATATTATGAAGCCAAACAGAACACGCAGTCACTCAGTGAAGACAAAAGATAGTGCAATCATACATTGACTTCACAAGGACCAACAGTAAGTAAAGGGAAGGGAAGGATGAAACCAGTGACTCGTTGAAGACAATGATTTGTTGGACCAGTTCCAGTTGCTGTGACTACTGTACGTCTGGTTAGGGCGGCTAGGTATTTAAACCTGAGGACACACAGTCCCGGACACCCAATACTGAACACGCAGCTCAGGACACCCAGTCCTCACCGTATTCCCCTTGAGCTAAGGTCACACAGACCTCGCCCAATCACTCTGGTAAGTCTTCAAGGTAGACTTCCAAACCTTCATAGATTTCGTTCACCGGCGATCCACAATGTCTCTTGGATGCTCAGAACGCGACGCCTAACCGGTTGGAGGATTCACAGTCCTCAAGTGTAATAAGTCTTCAGATCACACAGACAAGAAGACTTAAGTGATGCCTAATTCTCTTTGGCTCTGGGTGGTTAGAGCTTTATCCTCACAAGGGATTCTCTCTCAAAGGCTTCGAGGTGGGTTGCTCTCAAACGACAAAAGCCGTACTCTAACTCTGAGCAGCCAACCGTTTATGGTTGTAGGGGGTGGGCTATTTATAGCGACTACGCAACCCGACCTGATTTGTCCGAAATGACCCTGGGTCACTAAGGAACTGACACGTTTTCCAATGGTCAGATTTCAAACTCACACGGCAACTTTACTTGGGCTACAAGCAAAGCTGACTTGTCCGACTCTAGACAAGATTCGCTCTCATAGTCTTCACTCGAAGACATAGGTTTTGGTTAAGCATCACTTCAGTCATTCTGACTGGTTCTCTTGGACCCCACTTAACAGTACGACGGTTCCTATGAATCAACAAAGAAGAAAAAGAACTACGAAAGATCTAAGTCTTCGAGCTCCATAGGCTTCATGCGATGTCTTCTCTTGTCATAGTCTTCAATGTGAATATCTTCATATACCACCTTTGACATCAATGTCTTCATACATTTTTAGGGGTCATCTCTGGTAGGAAAACCGAATCAATGAGGGACTTCTACCTGTGTTATCCTGCAATTCTCACAAACACATTAGTCCCTCAACTAGGTTTGTCGTCAATACTCCAAAACCAACTAGGGCTGGCACTAGATGCACTTACAGTTTTGCGGTACGCCAGACCCCTCCCGATGAACAGGATCCCATTTCGAATGTGGCCGGTCGAACACAAGGCAGTTTCCTCCGTTCTGCGGTACGCCAGGCCTCGTTTCCATCGCCTGTTCCGTCCAAGCCCTCCCGATGAACACAACGCATTCTGTTGCCTCCCCATGAACACGACGCATTCCGTTGCCTCCCCATGAACACGACGACGGCGCTGTTTCTTCGTTCTGACCCAGCCATGTACACGAGCCCTGGCTGTACGTATGCGTGAGTAGGCGTTCGAGACCCCGCCCGTATGTACACATACGTGGCCGCATTTTCTTTCTTGCACCCTGGCCGCTGTACGTACGTGTAAATGCTACGTGTGCGCCTCTACTACGACACGTGCGCGCCTCTACATCGACCGGTATGTACGTACATGTTCGCGACCAGAATGACAACGCTACATACGCTTCGACCAAGTGGGTCTCGACTGTCAAGCACTTCCTTGCCTGCGAAGATGTAGCTGGTGGGTCCCAGCAGTGAGGAGGCGAATCGTTTTTTTTTGCCCGGACGCACTTCCTTGCGTGCGAAGATGTAGCTGGTGGGTCCCAGCAGTCAGGGGGAAACGTTTTTTTCGCAAAATACAGTGGCCCGTCCGGTGAGTCCCAGCTGTCAGGTGGAGGAATCATTATTTTCCGCGTAAGAAGGAGGCACTTCCTTGCTGCGGCGAAGGACCCAGCTGTCAGCCTCTCCACGTATAGTCCACGTGCGATGGAAGTCGCTCCTTGACCACGTTGACCACGCCGCGCCGAGAGCACCAGGGCGGTGGACGACGGCGAGGCCTAGGAAGGGGATGACACGGAGGCAGGGAAGACTCGATAGTTGTTTCCCACACGGAGGGGAGTACGACTGTATGAGGGTTTACTTGTTCGTCTGCCATCGCCGGAGAATAACAGCAGGTGTGGGTGAGTAGAGGGATGGCTAGGACAGCGATGGGAGTACGGTCGGGCGGTGAGGCCTGCGCGGCAGCACAGTCGGCCGCGAGGAGGACGGAGCAGGCAGTCCTGCCGGCGCTTGTTTGAGCGGCTGGAGCAGGAAGAGCAGAGATTGAAGAAGCACGACGACTGTTGGATGGACATCCAGCAGTCAGTGCTTGTGCGTCAACCTTTTTTTAGGAAAGCCTCAAATCTGTGGAAAACAGCATACAGCCCATCTGCCATTATTTCTAATAATTTACAACCCATTTGCTAATTCTTAAGGTTTTTTTGGAGCCCATATTCTTTTTGTTAGCATTATAGCCCATATTGTGGCAACGATTAAAAAATTATACGAAATTTTGCATATTTCGGTGCAGTTCGAACTGTTTTTAATCCTGAAATTTTGACTCACATTCAAACTGATTTTAAAAATAAATGTATATCAATATAAAATCCAACAAATTCTCCACGCATAAAAATTAATGTAATTTAAAATCTTGAAATGAAAAAAAAGATATTTGAAACTAATTGTCGGTTTGATGTGTTTTAAAAATGTACAACCCATTTCTCATTACTGATGGGCCATTTTCTCGGCCAGCCGAATGAAAGCTCTCCTCGTCTTGAAAGATTTGCAGCCCAACATGCCTGACAAAGCGACTTACTTGGCAAATCACAAAAAAACTGGGTTGTGGCCGTGGACCCAGCTGTCAGCCTCTCCACGTATAGTACTCTTCCGATGGAAGTCGTTCCTTGACCACGTTGACCACGCCGCGTGGAGAGCACCACGACGGTGGACGACGGTGAGGCCTAGGAAGGGGATGACGCGGCAGTGGAAGCCCGCGCGGAGAGGACTACGAGGGTTCACTGGTTCGGCTGCGGTGTGAGGCTGCCGTCGCCGCAGGGCCTGGCCAGCGGTGGGAATAGTAGGGGCGGTGAGGCCTCTGCGGTAGCACAGCCGTCCACGGGAGGCAGGAGCATGCGGCACGACTGGCGCTGCTTTGGGCGGCTGGAGCAAGAAGACCGGAGGTTGAAGAAGCACTACGGCTGTTGGATGGACATTGTACGGCCACTAGAGCTAGAATCGTTCATATTGACTAAGTTGACAAAGCCCTTCATCCCCGTCAACTTAGTAGGCCCACAAGTCAGCCTCCCAGCAAGGTGGGTCCCAGCTAGCCGGGGGAGTATTCGTTTTTTGTGCGTAATAAGGAGGCACTCCCGGTGGGTCCGAGCTGACAGCGGGGGAACGTTTTTTTCATGAAATACGGTGGCCCATCCGGTGGGTCCCAGCAGTCAGGGGGAAATGATTTTTTTCGCAAAATACTGGTGGCCTGTCCGGTGGGTCCTCGCTATCAGGTGGAGGAATAATTATTTTCCGCGTAATAAGGAGGCACTTCCTTGCGGCTGCCGTGGACCCAGCTATCAGCCTCTCCACGTACAGTACTCTTCCGATGGAAGTCGGTCATTGACCACATTGACCACGCCGTGCCGAGAGCACCAGGGCGGTGGACGACGCGAGGACTAGGAAGGGGATGACTCGGAGCCGGGGAAGAAGCAGCAGTGGATGCCCACGCGAAGAGGAGTACGAGGGTTCACTGGTTCGGCTACGGTGTGAGGCTGCTGTCGCTGCAGAATAAAAGGGGGTGTGGGTGAGTAGAGGGATGGCCTGGCCAGCGGTGGGAGTAGTAGGGGGCGGTGAGGCTTTCGCGGCATCACAGCCGGCCATGGGAGGCAGGAGCACGCGGCACGACCGGTGCTGGTTTGGGCGGCTGGAGTAAGAAGACCAGAGGTTGAAGAAGCACTACGGCCGTTGGATGAACATCGTATGGTAACAGGAGCTAGAATCGTTCATATTGACTAAGTTGACAAAGCCCTCCGTCCCCGTCAACTTGGTAGGCCCACAAGTCAGCCTCCCACTATGCTGGGTTCCAGCTGGCAGGGGGAATATTCATTTTTTGTGCGTAATAAGGAGGCACTTCCTTGCGTGCGAAGATAGCTGGTGGGTCCGACATGTCAGCGGGGGGCACTTTATTTCACGAAATACAGAGGCCCTTCCGGTGGGTCCCAGATGTCAGGTGGAGGAATCATTATTTTGTGCGTAATAAGGAGGCATTTCCTTGTGTGCGGCCGTGGACCCAGCTGTCAGCCTCTCCACGCACAGTCTACTTCCGATGGTGTCGTTCGTTGACCACGTTGACCACGCTGCGCCGAGCGCATCCAAGGTGGTGGACGACGGCGAGGCCCCGGACAGCAACGAGCCGGAGATGGGAAGACGCGGGAGTAGAGTCGCAGACAGAGAGGTGTACGAGGGTTAACTGGTTCTAGTGCGGTGTGGTTCGGCAGTCGGTGGAGAAGAACAGGAGGTGTGGAGGGGTGGAGGGATGTCCTGGCCAACTGTGGAGTAGCGCTTCATAGCGAAGCGTGCTAAGCAGAGCTGCTACCATCAGGAGGCGGGAGGTGGTCCCGGCGGCGCTGAAGGAAGAAGACGAGAGATTGAAGATGGATGCCGGTCGTTGGATGTAAATCCAACGGCTAACATGTCAGAATCATTTGTTGACTAAATTGACAACGACTTGCATTGGCTTAGACCTATTGGCCCACATTTCAGCCTCCAAACATGTGGCACGTATTCAACCCATTTTTTCAGAATTTATAGTCTTTTTTTGCGTGGTAGAATTTACAGTCAATTTGATCCTTTTTTTGAATTACATCCATTAGCTGGCTGGGTGAACAAATAATGTAGCGTGCATGCGGCCCGTTTATTTTATTTCCTAAAAAATTGCAGCCCATTTGCACTTTCTCGAAATACACGATTTTGCTGGGCTGATTCTAATTATAATGTTGGGTTGGGCCAGCAATGTTATCAAAAACTAAAAAGGGGCTGAGCATTTTGTTATAAATATATTTAAATAATAAGTGATATTATTACATTCGTCCTTAAATCTTACCAAGCTTTTGTACACAATCACTAGGATTTTCGTGCCAAAACAATCCAGGATTTTATTTGTTAATAAATTATTTTTATAAGTTAATAAGATGTGGGATATTGTTTTCTTACATATGTAAGTATCTGTTAAATATATGATGACAATAAAAATAATATATAATAACATATAAAATAATTTTATTTAGAAAAACAGGGAGCATCTCCCTGGTTCCATTGCTGAGAATGAAACCACAACATATTCTGATACAGAAGCTCAAAGAGCAGTTCGAAAGCAAAGGTAGAAAAGCTATAAACTAGGGGGGTGGATGAACAAGTTCTCTGAATAACACAAATCACCCGAGCGGTGCCAAAGGCAGAGCGGATAGAGCACTCAAATGACACAAGGAGGGTTCAGCGAAACCTTCATGGTCTTCAGCCGAGGGGCCGTGTCAGCCCGCGGCGACCAGTAAGCAAGCGGAGACACCGGGCTGGAAGGCGTAGCATGGTGGATGTCCCTCTTTGTCGGCGCCAGGTGCCCATCATCTTCATCAGAGATCTTGAGACGAGCCCAGGGGTCCAGCCCCAGAGCAGGCCGAGCCATGTTCAGCCACAAGTGATCACCAACAGTTTCTGGAGGGATCTTGTTAGGGTTTCCACGAAGCTCATCAACTTGTCCTTGTCCGATTCGGAGGAGAGAATCGCCCAGTTCCTCACCATGTTCCTAATCAACCTCAAGACCTGCAGAATGGAAATCTAGGAGGTGTTACTGAAAATCATAGCATTTCTATATTTCCAGAGGCACCAAAGGGTAGCTGAGCTAACAGTGTTTAAAACTGAGCACTTTTTGGTAGCAATCCGGAATCTGGCGACAGATTCTAAGGATGAGCCAATCTGACTAGAGAAATATTCCTCAATGTGGGCCCAAAGATGTTTAGCAACTATACATTCAAAAAATAGGTGAGAACAAGACTCTTGTTCCAAGCAGTAAACACAATCAAGGGGTTTGATGATGTGTCTCTTCCTAAGGTTATCCCTAGTCATCAATTTGTTTTTGGAGAGAAGCCAGAGAAATACATGAATTTTAGGGGGAAACAAGAAGGGAATCCCATCAGGACCAGGAGCCCCATCAGGATAAGAGCTAAAAATGGCTTCCTTCACCTCTGTCTCTGAAAAGGGGCTTCTAGCAGCTCATTTTCAGCAGGAGCGACTTTTTCAGAAGTAGAGAAAAAATTGTTTGTAGAGAGAACCCAGAAGGGTTTTCTTTCTTAAACGGGTCTTTGTAGAAGTCACTAGCCACTTTCAGCATCTCATCTACCTCAGTAACAGGGCCATTAGGGCCATCAAGGGAGTGAATGAGGGTTTTCCTCCTCCTCTGGTTAGCTACTGTATGGAAGTAAGCAGTATTTCTATCACCCTCCTTAATGTTCCTATCTCTAGACCTTTGTTTGGCTTTGATTTCTTCTTGAAGCCAAATTTTCTTGAGCTCTCCATGGACAAAGTTTAATCTATTAGTCTCAGCCTCAGAGAGGTCAGTGGTTTCTGCCTTAATATATAGAGAATCAAACTCAAGGAGGAGAAGCCTTTTGTATCTTCTAAGATTAGCTTCCTCATTGGAGTTCCACCCTTTGGTAGTTATTCTAAATCTCCTGATTTTGATCTGCCAATTTTCTAGGGGGCGGCTACTCCCAGTAGGCTCATTCCAAATTTTCCTGACTAGCTCAGTAAAATCTTCTCTAAGCAACCACCACTTTTCAAATTTAAAACTATTGCTCTTTGGAGTTTGGTTAAGACCAGAGTCCCAGAGCAAAGGAGTGTGGTCACTACCACATCTAGGTAGAGCTCTACAACTAGAAAGGGGAAAGAAACTATCTAATTCTGTGTCACACAAAATTCTGTCAATGGTGGACATAATCCTGGAGCAGCACTTCCAACATATCTAGCAGAACTGTGGGTTTTCCTTCTGACAGGGCAATTCTCAACTTTATGGGTAACCATTTTGCAGATAAAACAACTCTTGGGCTTGACACATTTATCCAAATGATGCCCTGGTTCCCCACAGTTGTAGCAGATCACCTCAGAGTATGCCATAAGGCCTGAAGCAGGGGCAGGAGCAGTTTTCTGGATGTCCTATCTCTTCTTTTGTTGATTCTTGCCTTGAGATTTCCCACTGATCTGAGAGTCAGAACCACCAGCAAATTGATCCTGGGCAATTACAGGAGCCTGCCCAGATTGTGCCCCCATTTGGGGCCGAGGTGGGCCGTACCACTGCCCAACCGGTGCTCCCCCCCCCCATTGTGATAGGGGAAATTCATCGGAGTTCCTAGTTCCTTCTCATCCTCTAGCCAGATGTTGTCTCTCAGGAAGCAGAAATAACCACCAGTCAGCTCAATTGAAGCAGATTGCAAGCCTAATTTCAATCTTCTGCAGGTTTGGGGGAGAGGTAAGGTAGGGGATCCACCTGCTCCGGCTCCGGTGGCGTGCTGGTGGGCAGGAGTCCAGTCAAGCATTCCCATCTGGCAGCACGGCGTGGATCTCCTGAATTCACTTCTCCTTTCGCCCATCGGACGAACGCAATCGGCGGCTCACTGGGTGGGCATCCTGTGCTTCTCCGAGAAATCCTCTTCGAAGTAGATCCGCAGGGCTAGATTCAGCAGCTCCCAATCCACATAATCCTTGCACATCCGAGCATACCTGCGCGAGTGAGAGAACGGATTCGGTCCCTCCTCGGCTTCCTCCCTTGCAGATTCCTCCTCTGCTTCCCTCCATTTGCGCGTGCACTGGGTCCAGGAGAGAGCATCGTCGCGGATCCGCATCGCTCGCTCCCTCCATCTCCTCCCTCGAGTCTCCCGTAGCACCGCCGACGCGACGAAGTCGAGCGGCTGGAGCATCCGCGGGAAGGCTTTGTAGACATGTGGGAGATGCATCTTGTACATCTGCCTGTCTTCCAGCCATTCCCCTGTGGATATGGCCGGCGACTCCATGGGGCATGCGAGCGGACTTGCTGAGGGGGGCAGGCGCACCCGGAGTCAGGAGGCGGGGGGTGGCGGCGAGATCTATGGTG
>NC_057806.1:362731635-362853817 GCF_018294505.1 Triticum aestivum | reverse complement strand
GCCAATTATGTGAACTAAACAGTCAACATATAAAATAATTTAAATATATATAATATAGTTAGAAGGGAAACATAAGTTCGACCTGGCGTTCCTATTCTTATATAGAAAAATAGAACAGACCTCTGCGTTTTCTTCAAAAAAATACATAAATTGGGCTGCCAAAAATAAAACCTCGGATGGGAGGTCCATAGGCCGGTCAATACATGGCGGCCCTAAGAAAATACAAACAGGCCTATGGACCTCCCATCCGAGGACGTGGGATGCGCATGTTAAAAATGAAAGCCTAGACGGGGCAGCCCAAAACCACGTCCAACACTTGCCAAAACTTCGTCCCTCGTTTTCTCTGTGTTTCGCACACTCGACATTGTGTGGGCATTTTGACTATGCATCATCTAAAGATGTGCTATGCATGAATGTTGATCAGCATGATGTTAACTGGCTGGTAGTTCCATTTTCGACCATGAATAAAACTTCCAACATGATGTTAACCCTGTTTGAAAAGGCCGTGTTAATATAAATGCTCTGCCTCTAAAAGTTGCAGTTTCTTATCTGAAACTGAACTTGCAGTTTCTTATCTGAAACTGAAACTTGCATTTTCTTCTCTGAGAATCACATTGTCTGCACTTTTATACTCCTATGAAACTACATTTTTTAAGTGTTAGAATTCATAAAATACTTCATATGCTCAATACTACAAATCTAAAATTCAAAAGACATTCATATCTGAAAGTACTCTCAAAATACACAACACAAAACACAATTCACAACTTGCAAATACTGACAACCCTAAGCTCCTCCTGACAATTCACAACATGCCCGACTATTGGGCTGGGGGGCAGCCCCCTCCTATTCCTCGGCGACAGACAGTCGCCCTGTGAGACGATGTGAACGGCGAGGGAGACGATGGTGGGGAAGCGCCGTCGGGCCAACTGCTTTTTCCTCTTGCAGTTGGGTTCAGTCGACGAAGACTCCACCGGCTCGCTCTGGTAGGAAACCATCACAAACGGCACCCTGTAGATGCTCGATCCTTCAATCTCTGGTGGATGCTCAATCTGGGATCGATACTCCCACCACCACTCCCTCACGATCGGATTCGGTGAATCTATTTGCTCCATGGCCCAAAGCAGCAGCTCTATGTACTCCGGCGCGACTCCCTCCGGGAGTATCGCCGCCTTTTCGCTCTGTTGCAGATATTTGGCCATGGATTTCACCGTCGCCGCTAGTTGGTCCTTGTTGTCAAACCAAGACTGTATCTCCAACATCCTAGCTAGCTTCACAGGGTCGCCGTCTGCGATCCTCACGTATCAGTTGTACTCCTCCATCGATCTACTTCTCCACAGCACCTTCACTCGCCGGCGGTGGTTTTTGAATGGAAGAGGAGAGGAGCAGCGCTGGTTTTGGATTAGAACGGGAGAGGAGCGACGCTGGTTTTGGACTGGAACAGGAGAGGAGGGGCGGTGGTTTTGAAATGGAAGAGGAGAGGAGCGGCGCTGCATGGAACAGGAGAGGAGCGGCGGTGGTTTAAGAGGAGAAGAGCGGAAGAGCGGCGCTGGTCTTGGAAGTATTTTTTTGTTGTTTCACGTATTTTGGGTCAAAGTTTGACCATGTACTATATTTGACAAGCAAAATGTGAATGCATGTCACCAAAAATTGTATCGTTTGGTTCGTATCTGAATTTACTTTCAAATTATACTCCCTCCATTTTTGTATACAAGGCCACAAACTCATATTACAGGTACCAAGGTAAAAATCAATGCTATGTTTAAGTCAATGTTGCAAGCTAGCTTGTCACCTTGATTTTCGTGTTAATTAATGTGGTTTTTCTCTCCCAAGCACAACAAGCCAACCCTATTACTCCTCATTGGTTGATTAATGTTGGGAATGCAAGCTAACCTTCTCACTTCCGCATGCACACAAGGGATATTAATGTCCTCGGGTGCTAGTACGAGGCAAACGCCATCAATTTTGCCTCGATTAATGTTAGTGGCCTTGTATAGTTGCAAATTGTAATTTTGATAGTGGCCTTGTATACAACGTATAACATATATTTTATGTGCGAAAATCATGGTCAATTATGACCCAGAATAAAAGGGAGACTAGTTAATGTGGAATCGCTTTCTTAATTGAAGGGTAAATTGATTTTGATTTTGATCCAGTCAGAGCGTGCTGGCCCTCTCGTCCAATCCTAAATCGCTGCCGCACGCTCCTCTCCCTCTTCTCCATTGCACAACCACCTCCTCTCCTCTCCATCATCTCCATTCCAAAACCACCATCTCGCCTCTCCCTCTTCTCTATTGCAAGACCAACGTCTCTCCTCCGTTTTCTAGACGCTTTGCTCCATGGCACGGGCGCAATCCATGGACACAAAACTAGTATATTGTATACTATTTAAAAGTCGAGGGCGGGGCTTTTCCTGCGCGGTAGGCGGCAGGGCAGTTCCGCCTAGTCGGTTCGACAGAGACGCGAGAAGATGAGGGAGTAGGCTGCTGCAAATGTAGGGCTGTGTGATTTGGCAGTGAGTTACTGCTGGACAGGTGGGGCCCCGTGATTTGACTTGCCATTATCATTTTAACTGTGGCGCTACGACCGGCGTGAGTCTCCCAGATTCCTAACCACCTCCATATAGGTGCCTCTCCCAATGCTCCACCGTGTAGTAGAGGCTGGCTCTTGCATGAGAGCCCACTTCTCCACTTTTTCCTTGCCTCTCTTTCCTCCACATATGCAAAAATGCCATGTAAAGCGCACTATTGTACTTACTTTTACTTGCTCCTACAGGTGCTTAAGCTTTCCACATAAGCATAAAGTCTAATGTGGCAAGTTAATCAAGAAGAGAGAGACTAGTTTGGTGACCCAAGGAAGAAATGGTGCTAAGCGTGTGTACCTAGGTGAAAAGACAATTTTGAGTCTATAGCTAATTAAATGAAGCAAACTTAGCAACACCATTTCATTGGAAGAGGTCACTCCTTGGCAAATGCAATAAATACACGCGCTTAGCACCGTTTCTTCCTTGAGTACGAAGAAAGAGATAGAGAGGAGTAAAAAAATACACTTATAGCCAACCTTGTTGTAGTATGAGTGACTAAGTGATGACTATGTATGACATGCCAACATTAGATAGCCTAATGCGCTGTGTTAAATCTCCAAGGGCGCGACCGTGCAAGCGACGCGACGGTCGTGGTAGGCGCGACCATGATACGGGCTGCTGGCAGCCCTTGGATCTGAGATCAAACAGTCGCATGCTAAGTTGCTGAAAATTTGCAGAATAACCCTCCAGGATAGGATATTCACCCATAGATCTAGAATCACGCCATGCAACCGTTCGATCTCAGATCCAAGGGCTCTCGGAAGCCCGTATCATGGGAGAATGGAAAGCCACTACCCTGCCGTTCGCATGCTAGCAGTTCGCTCCTACTCGTCCCCGCACGTCATTCAATACTACGGCGGTTCGCTCCTAGTCGTCCCATCCATTCACATTACGGCAGTTCCACTAATCCTAACCCTCCTCCCAAATCCATGGCGTCCCAAATCTCCACGATCGGCGGTGAGTACAAGGTTAGAACCATCACCGGCGATGAGTTCGATGTCATCTACACCCGTTCTTCCGCGACGGTGACAGGATGCCTTTCTCGCTTCAGGCGCATGTTCGAAGACTCAGATGATGAGTGGGTCGCTGGGCTAGATGTTGAGTACACCACAGTCCTGGGACGAGAGAAGGATCTAAAGGACGAAGAGAGGAAGAAGCCTGCCGTGATCCAGGTTTGCGTGCATGACTTATGCTTGGTCTACCACATATGGCATGCCGACGTTGAGTGCCAGGATTTTAAGGACTTCCTCGAGAGCAACCTAGTCAAATTCGTCACTGTAGACTTTGGTAACGACAAAGAAGTCCTACATCGGATAGGCCTCGTTGTAGGCAACACCTTCGACCTCCAGAAGAATCGACTGGTGTCCTCTCGTCAGCCTTCAATGCTGACCCTGGCAGGAGCCATGGTTCATCCTTTGTACGGTAAACTGGAGAAACCTCATTACACGTTTCATCGTCATGCATGGCAGCGGAATTTACTAGATATAGACCACATCCACTACGCTGCAATGGATGGCTACCTTTGCTTCAATATCTACAAGGGTTGGATGAAGAGCAACAGCCAAGTGTGCGGTTCAAGCAAAGAAGTATTGGCCAAGAGGAAAAGGGACAAGGACAAAGTCAAGGACATGGACGAGGACTCCAAGTAAGGTGGCAGTGTCGTTTCTCATGGTGGTTCTAATGCAGTGTCTACCAGAATAGTTGCAAAGTTTAATTTCAGGTGTGCTTAATTTAATTTGAGGGGTGTGTTGTGCTGAGCCCCCAGCAGAACTATGTTATGTTTCTTCTTGTTACTTTAACTCTTTAGTACGTACATACTAGTATTTCTTACATTTCATATTTTAGTTGGTATAGTACTACCACTCGTTTGTTCATATTATATATGTACAATATATATGGCCAACATCATATAGCCAGCATTTTATTTGTCAAAGAATTTCAGGGTGCTTAGTTTTGTTAAAGAATTCCAGGATGCTTAGAGGGTGCTTGGATCCAAGGGACTTATTTTAGTCTGACTAAAAATAGTCTCTTTAAGAGGCTAAAGTTCCAAGCACACCTGACTAAAGAGGGGCTAAAACTAGTCTTGAGACCAAATTTTTTTAGTCAGGGGTACCCCTACTAAAATGTGGATTAGTCCTCTCTCTACTCATTAAACTCCTCTCCTTTAACACAGGCGAGTTCTGGATTGGAGGGTTTGGAGGATAATAAATGCTCATTAACTTGATTTTAGCCTTTTTAGTATTTGGATCCAAGCATGGGTAAGGCTAGCATGTTTTAGTCCCACTACTTTTAGTCATGGGACTAAAACGTATACAAGCACCCTCTTAGTTTTATTTGAGGGGTGGGTTGTGCTGGACAACATTATTGTGACTAGCCTTTTTAATAGTACTATTTGCATAATTTGGCCACGGGCGCTCTCTACATGTACCACCTTTTTTTAATTTCAAGTTTTTCTCCATGGCGCAATCCATCGATACTACTGCTGTACAAAAGTATACATTTTTTAAAAGGCTAGAGGGCGGGGCAGTCTAGCTTGGTCGGTTTCACGAGAGGCGAGGGCCTTTGTGATTTGACGGCTCATTACTGCTGGAAGGCGGGGCCTTGTGATTTGACTGCTCGTATAAATGCGCCGATGACCTGATCCAGGAGGAGCAAAGAACCGTGCGGTATACTCAAGTTTTCCAATGGAGTAGTACTGCGACGAAGGAGCACGAAACACGGCAGCCAAGTGCCATATGGCGATAAAAAATGATCTAATTTGCTAGTCATCTCATTGTTAGCATTGTTCTATTCATTCCCTCAAAAAAAAGTGTTCTATTCATGCCTCGCAGAGAACGTGACACATGCGGCGAAACACCCAAAGCAAAAGATGAAATACAGGAGCAAAAGAAGAAGGAAGATTATCACCCCAAATGATCTAATTCGCCGCGGAGTCCTAACTACTTCTTCATCGCCTCCATGACCTCCATCTCCTTGCGCATCTCCTCCGCCATCTTCATCATTGTGTCCATGATGCGGCATTTCTCGAGGCGAGCCTTAATCATCTGTTCCACGGCCATATTACGTACCTTGACAGCAGCCGGGTGCTCGATGCGGAGCTTCGCCAACTCTTCCTTCTGTTCCATGGCGAGGGCATGTAGCATCTTCATCGAGGAACTACTATTCTCATGCAGCTTCTTCTAGCCTGCGTTCTTCTCCTTCAATAGGTCGATCTCATGGCAGAGCTTCGCATTGTCCTCCCGAAGTCGCAGGATTTCGCCGGTCGCCTTCTTCTCTGAGGCAATGCTCTTCTTCAGCAGCATCACCAAGCCGGCGGTCAACTCCCCCTGCTGATTGAGCTCAGCGGGCATGTCGTCGAGGCTCTTCTTGAAAGTGCGTTATATCGACTAGAGGGGGGTGAATAGGTGATTTTTATGAAAGTCTTCAAAACGTGGAAGTTATGAAGACAAATGATAGAAATAAACCTATTACCCTGCAGTGGAAGGTAGACTACACTAGGCAAGCCATAGTCAAGTATTCAATAGAGTGAAAGCACAATGACTAATAGCAGCAATGTAGTAAGGATCAGGTAGGAAGATATTGTGAAGCCACACAGAACATGAAGTCACTCAGTGAAGACAAAAGATAGTGCGAACATACAATGACTTCACAAGGAGTAACAGTAAGTAAAGGGAAGGGAAGATGAAACCAGTGACTCGCTGAAGACAATGATTTGTTGGACTAGTTCCAGTTGCTGTGACAACTATACGTCTGGTTAGGGCGGCTAGGTATTTAAACCTTAGGACACACAGTCCCATACACCCAGTCCTGAACACGCAGCTCAGGACACCCAGTCCTCACCGTATTCCCCTTGAGCTAAGGTCACACAGACCTCGCCCAATCACTCTGGTAAGTCTTCAAGGTAGACTCCCAAACCTTCACAGACTTCGTTCACCGGCAATCCACAATGTCTCTTGGATGCTCAGAACGCGACGCCTAACCGGCTGGAGGATGCACAGTCCTCAAGTGTAATAAGTCTTCAGATCACACAGACAAGAAGACTTAAGTGATGCCTAATTCTCTTTGGCTCTGGGTGGTTAGGGCTTTATCCTCGCAAGGAATTCTCTCTCAAAGGCTTCGAGGTGGGTTGCTCTCAAACGACAAAACCCGTACTCTGAATCTGAGCAGCCAACCGTTTATGGTTGTAGGGGGTGGGCTATTTATAGCCACTTGGCAACCCGACCTGATTTGTCCGAAATGACCCTGGGTCACTAAGGAACTGACACGTGTTCCAACGGTCAGATTTCAAACTCACACGGCAACTTTACTTGGGCTTCAAGCAAAGCTGACTTGCCCGACTCTGGACAAGATTCGCTCTCAAAGTCTTCACTCGAAGACATAGGTTTTGTTTAAGCATCACTTCAGTCATTCTGACTGGTTCTCTTGGACCCCACTTAACAGTACGGTGGTTCCTATGACTCAACACAGAAGAAAGAGAACTACGAAAGATCTAAGTCTTCGAGCTCCATAGGCTTCATGTGGTGTCTTCTCTTGTCATAGTCTTCAATGTGAATATCTTCATATACCACCTTTGACTTCAACATCTTCATACATTTTTAGGGGTCATCTCTGGTAGGAAAACCAAATCAATGAGGGACTTCTACCTGTGTTATCCTGCAATTCTCACAAACACATTAGTCCTCAACTAGGTTTGTCGTCAATACTCCAAAACCAACTAGGGGTGGCACTAGATGCACTTACAATCTCCCCCTTTTTGGTGATTGGTGACAAACTAGTTGAAGTTTTCAATGGGGAATATAATCTATGAAATTGTGAAGGATAAGGAATTGTCTTCATAAGTTGCAAGGGCTCCCCCTGAAGATGTGCATATAAGTAATTTGCTTTTGGAATGCAAATGCACATGGCAGGTTGTACTTGTGGAGATCCACTTCAACTTATGATGACAATCCACTATGCATGTGAAAGTATATGAAGATAATGACATGCATAATGGAAAATGGACATCTGCAGAATGATCTAAGTGCAGAATTTATCGTCGCACATGCGGAATTTATCATCGCAACACAAGGTGGCAAATAAGTAGCAGACGACCATCGAGTTTAAGTGTTACAACTCAAAGAACCAAATGTAGCAAAACGAGAGTTGTAAGCACGAAGCAAAATATAAAGCACCCGCCCATATGGACCTGCTTGAAGACTATCAACCTCATATGCTTCTCCCCCTTTTGTCAGTAAGGACCAAAAAGGTTTGAAGACATAGAGCATCTACTCATTCCCATGAGGAGTAGGTGAAGCAGCAGGGTCGTTGGTTGTGTTCAAGCAGAGGTGTGGAGTCAAACTTGAATCGCTCAGTGAAGCCATCCTCTTGAAGATCATCTTCAAAACACATCAGTGTTAGCCCTTTCCATGTGCGGCGAGAGGTTTCATGGGCAACAAAAGCATTCTTGGTGGCAAGATTGCGAATGCGATTAACATCCACCAAGAGGCTTTGCATCTGACGCTTCAGCCAGTCATGATGCCTATCCTGTTTCTGATGAAGAGCCACAAGAAGCTCTCAGTCATTGAGAACACGAGTGCGCTTCTTGGGTCGTGGAGCAGTTGTACTGTCAGTGGCTTCAGTGAGAGCAGGATGCGGTGCACATGTAGTGCCAGCCAAAGGATACACATGAGTTACGGCTTCAACGCCTTCAATGTTCTGAGTGAAACTTTGATGCTCTGCATTCTGAAGACTGAGAGGTTCCTTGGCAGGCTCAGGATAGATGGCTTCAATAGACATATCCACATCAGGAAAAAAGATCCGATGGTTGCGGGCCGAGGGCTGATATGAGATAGCGAAGTGAAGTTTGATCAGCCGCATCACCCAAGGGGCATAGAACTTCAAACCAAACAGATCAGAGTCAGATGCAGCAAGTTGGCGAATGAAGAAATCCTGTGTATTGAAGCATTTTCCATGAAGAATGTAGAAGACCAAAGTCTTCATTGCACCTTCCAGCTTGGCATGGGGAGAATGTCCTTTGATTGGCCAGAGAGTTCGCCTTATGATGTGATAAATGGTTCTTGGCAGATACTCAAGGTCTTCAACGAAGAACTCCGTGGGATAAGCAACATCTTGGGGCAATGGCTTCATCATACTGAGCATCTGACTCATATTAGGTTCAGTCTTCTGAAAGATGCTCTCAATAGCTTCACTATGAAGCTGACAGCCATGCTCGTAGAGATCGCCAGGAGTGGGCAAACTAGTGAGCTCAATGATGTCAAAGGCTTTGGCTTCGTGATGAATGTTTCCTGTCATCCACTCCAGGACCCAAGTCTTCGGATCTCTGCTATACCCGCGGATGTGAAGTGTGGCATAGAATTGGAGCAGCAACACTTCATTCCAATGCTCTTGGTTAGTGACAAACGGCAGCAGTCCAACCTCTTTGAAGCAATCCAGAGCTTTTTCCATACAGGGCAGACCAGCTATTGCTTCAATGTCAAGGCGCTTGTGTGGGAAGATGCGACCTTGGTTGTAAAGAACACATGAGTAATAGCTTCGTTGCGGATAACTCCAGAACCGATCAGATGATATTCTTTCCCTGGAGTAGGGGTTCCTGGAGCTATTGAAGAATGTGTTGTCTGCTCTGAAGCCATTGATATTGAAGGAGCCAGGTGCTGATGCAGGACCTGGGAACCTTGGCAATCTTGGGATTGGCTTCTGTACCTGAGGCCTGTGCTCAACATGATAGTCGAATTGGGGACCGGCAGCAGACGCAGGAACAGAAGCAGCAGGATCAGTGGCTTCACTGACTTCTGGTGCTTTTGTTGGTGAGGGCTCCACATTTGCTTCAGCCATGACAGTGTCAGTGGCTTCAGTGGTGTTGGTGGTGGCAGCCGCAAGGTTTTCAACCTCCACTTGATGAGCTGGAGGGTCGCTTACGATCACGTTCTCCTCGAGAACTGCTTCTTGGTGGGACAGGGGAGTAGCAGCTTGTGGTACTTCTTCTTCATCGGCTGATGCAGCCGGAATGTCTTCAGCAGTTTTAGCTTCAGACGCTGAGACTTGAGGCCTTGGACCTTTGCGAAGCCTGCGCAACACGGGCGACGCCTGTGGAGTTTGTGTTGGCTGGGCCTCAGAGTCTTCTTCCTCTTGTGGGCGATCCGCCCACGAAGCATACTGTTGGTGCTCTAGCTGAGGAAGGGCTGCATCATCTTCAACATGGTCATGGTGACCAATGTCCTCAGCAGCGAGGGGATCAGTTGCTGGAAAGTCTTCAGCTTCATGAGCCTTTGTGAAAGCAGGCTCATGGACAGTCAGTTGACGTTCTTGTGGATCGGCGTCGGGGTGAACCATGGAAATGGGTTCAACAATCAAGGGCTCTGTGGGAGCAGCCCGTTCCTTCTTGGTCATTCTTTTCTTCTTGGCGGGGGCAGTAGCAGAGGCTTCAGGATGTTTTCTCTTCCTTGCTTCAGCCTCAGCAGTCCTGGTCTTCTTTAGTTCTGAAGCGGTTGACCTGGCCTTTGGCTTCGGGCCAGTCATGCTAGTTGGGAAGACAAGGGGATCTGCCTCCTGCCGTGGTGCATCAGGTTCAGGCATAGCGGGCTTCTTCTGCTTCTTGGCAGCCATCCTGGGGTCGATGCCAGGATGCCCAAGGGCCTTGTGTTTCTCAGCATCATTGTAGGCTTGCACACACCTATCAGCCAGGACCTTCATGCGCTCACGAGAACCCTGAGCTTCTCCATGTTTCTTTAGAAAGGCTTCCTTGAGCTCGTGCAGCATAATCTTGAAATTCTTCACGTCTTGCACGCCGAGATTGGCCATATGCTTCTTGAACTGAGATTTCTCAAAGTCAATCTTCTGCTTCAGTTAAACAATGCGCTGGGCGATAGCTAACTCTGAAGCAATGGCGCCATCGAAGGCGACGCTGAGGCCAATGGGTAGTTGGAGATCGTCGAAGCTGATGTTTGGCGTGTCAAACCATTCATCAATGAAGTTGTGAATGATTGTTACATCAAAGAGAGGCAGATCATTGAAGATTTCTGCTTCTTCTTTGCTCTTGATGAGTTGCTCAAGAGCGTCATCTGCAAGATCTTCATCACTTGACAGATCAATGGCGTCATTGCGCAGAATGGCAGCAGCTGTTAGCTCTTGGCCGGTGTGTGGAAGAGGCATATTGACCTTCTGGGGCTTGGAGATGCATGATAAATCTTCGGGCTGCACACTGTCTACAGGAGGTGCAGTTGCCAGTGGCTTCGCCCGTGAGATTTTTGGTGAAGGGGCAAGCTTTGAAGCTTTAGGCTTCTTCAACTTGTTTGGCTTCGGCGCTGCAGGCGCTTCATCTGATTCAGCGTCAGCTGCAGGCTCATTCACTGCAGTCCCTTGAACCAAGATATGGGTGATGAGGCCTTCAAGGTTGTAGAAAGGACCGACGACATTGGGTTCTGCATCTCGTGTGCCATCAGCCCTTGGAGCTGAGGGACCAGGGTTGAAGTCTAGTACCAATGTCTTCTTGTTTTGCTTCGCTGAGTTCTGGGCAAACTGGAAGTTGCGCTTGAACAGAATGTCGTCACGACACCATAGTAGTGACGATGGGTGTGCATCAACAGGCTGTGGCCCACGGACCATGCAGGGATAGAAGCCTTGTTCAATGGCTTCATCTCTGGACCTGGGTTGAAGATTCTTGTATAGGATGTCTCCCCATGGTCTCTTGATGGCATTTTTCTCAGCATATTCCTGGGTTACAAATCGGTATTTGAACCATTGTTCTGCCCAATATCTTTGAATCCATTGGATTCGGGTCTTGCGCTGATTGTAATCCTCTTCAGGATCTGTCTTGTACAGTTCTGAGAGGTCATCTGGCAGATCTCTAGATGTTTCTCCACGACGCTTTCTGCCACCCTTCCTTGCTGATTTCTCTGAAGCCATGAACTTTAAACTGAAAGGCTTCAACACGTTCAAAGGCTTCAAAGATTTTTGCTTGCTGGACAAACAGGAACTTGCTTCGGGAGAATTTATATGATGCTGTAAGAATTCTGCAAATGAATACAGACTATGAGAACAAAGGGATTCTCCCACGGACATGTACCTGTGACAGCATTAAGGTGCGAGGGAAGGGGAAGAGGTCATATGCATTCTCAGAAGATTTTGAATATAAATCAGTTTAGAAGACATTGACCTCATCGTGCGAAGACATTCACTCATAGATAAGGAGTTGGTTCCAGATTTGTACGAATCCAGAGATTAGTACAAGTGAGGAATCTAACTACTTTGTGAAGCATAAGTGAATATACTAGGCATGTTATGAGATGCAGTATGAGAGAGATCTAACTTGTGTGAATAGAAATTGCTTGTGGTAGAAAGTGACAAAGCCATAGGATCAACGGTGCCGTAAAAAGGAAGTTTTATTTACCACACTAAGAACTGCTAGACGGAGTGGAAGATGAGGCCGAGCAGTTCGATCTTCCGTGCCCTAACTTGGCGACGGAGGACACCTACGGCGACGGCGAAGAGGACGATGTCCGCGGTCAGCGTGAAGATGGCGTCGAAGAGGTTGCGGCAGTGAAGCGCTTCATCGCCGGCGTCATCGAGGGCTAGCGGTGGCGCTAGGGTTCGTGCGAGAGTGGAAGAAGAGATAATGACCGTCGTGAAGTGTGTATTTATAGGTACAGGGGCGGCACTGCGTTATTACACAGGTGCCCCTAGCGATTCGCATCTGAGGAACACGTGGCCATCATGCAGAATTTTGGGGTTTGTTCAACGTCCCACGCACGCCTGGATTGTCGGGTGGTCGTTCCTACTTCTCCGGGTTTCATGTGGAGGAATGAGCATTGAAAGTGGACTCAAGGTTTGTCTTTGTATCTTCTGCTGACAAGGACGCAGAGAAGACATTCGACAGTTTCAATAGAATGCATATGATTTGGAGAGATAGAGTTTGAGATAGATAGCATAGAGAGGTTAGGGTCCGATCACATTCACTTAGTTGAAAAGATTCAACAAGAAGACATAGCTATAAGTGAATGTTGTAGAGGACAGAACACTAGTATATATATATAATCAACATAGTGAAGATAATCATGAAGACATGTTGAGATTGAAGCCAAACCAAATGTGAAGACATAGCAAGGTAACGCCATGAGTGAAACACTTCAAAATAGAACATTTGGTGGTGGCGTTACCCACCGTATAGGAAGTATTAGACCCAGACACGGCGCACAATTATCGTGGCGCTCCGAAGTCAAATTCCACATTAATGTATTCACACTAGAATGTATGTCTTCATTGATTGAAGATATACTTTACTTCGTGTGTTGCACATCTAAGTCATCAATATGCATAAGGGTTAGGATGTGTGCCTGATCACAGGACATTTGAGGATTCCAGGATATTTAGCTCACACCGTAACTTGCAAAATCTCTTCTCATCCAAGGGCTTGGTGAAGATATCTGCCAATTGCTCTTCAGTGTTGAAGTGTATGATATCAATATCTTCCTTCACAACATGATCTCTGAGAAAGTGATGACGAATTTCAATGTGCTTTGTCTTCGAGTGCTGAACTGGGTTGTTGGCAATCTTGATGGCACTTTCGTTGTCGCAGTAGAGTGGCACTTGCTTTGGATGAATGCCATAGTCCTTGAGCGTTTGCTTCATCCACAGAAGCTGAGCGCAGCAAGATCCAGCCGCAATGTATTCAGATTCAGCAGTGGAGAGAGATACACAGTTCTGCTTCTTTGAAGACCATCATACAAGTGATCGTCCCGGAAAGTGACATGTGCCTGATGTAGGCTTGCAATCAACTTTGTCACCAGCATAATCAGCATCCGAGAATCGAACCAGATCAAACTCTGAGACCTTTGGATACCATAATCCTAGAGTTGGGGTGTGAGCCAAATATCGAAGAATTCGCTTCACAGCTAAGTGATGCGACTCCTTTGGTGCCGCTTGGAATCGAGCACACATGCAAACACTAAGCATAATATCTGGCCTAGATGCACATAGATAAAGTAAAGAACCAATCATGGAGCGGTATACCTTTTGATCGAACTCTTTACCATTGTCGTCGGGACCCAGATGATGCTTGGCTGGCATTGGTGTCGTGAAGCCTTTGCAGTCTTGCATACCGAACTTCTTCAGGCAATCTTTGAGATACTTCTCTTGAGATATGAAGATGCCGTTGTGTTGCTGTCGTATTTGAAGACCGAGAAAGAACTTCAGCTCTCCCATCATAGACATTTGATATTGCTCTTGCATCATATATCCAAACTCTTCATTGTACTTCTGATTGGTGCAGTCGAAGATAATGTCATCCACATATATTTGGCACACAAATAGTTCACCATCATATGTCTTCGTGAAGAGAGTGGGGTCGAGAGAACCAGGTATGAAGCCTTTGCTCTTCAGCAAGTATTCGAGTGTGTCATACCAGGCCCGAGGATCTTGTTTGAGGCCATGCAGTGCCTTGTTGAGCTTGTATACCATGTCAGGATGTTTTGGATCTTCAAAGCCAGGAGGTTGTGCAACATACACTTCTTCTTCAATCTTGCCATTGAGGAAGGCGCTCTTCACATCCATTTGATAAAGAAGTATGTTGTGATGATTTGCATAGGCCAGCAGTATGCGTATGGCTTCAAGTCTAGCCACAGGAGCAAATGTTTCATCGAAGTCAATGCCTTCCACTTGAGTATATCCTTGAGCAACGAGACGAGCTTTGTTTCTGACAACTTGACCATGCTCATCTTTCTTGTTGCGGTATATCCATTTGGTGCCTATTATGTTGTGCTTCCGAGGATCAGGACGCTTGACCAGTTCCCATACATTATTCAGCTCAAACTGTTGAAGCTCGTCTTGCATAGCTTGAATCCATCCAGGTTCCATGAAGGCTTCTTCAACTTTCTTGGGTTCTGTTATTGAGACAAATGCGAAGTGCCCACAGAAACTTGCTAGCTGAGTTGCCCTTGAACGAGTGAGTGGACCGGGTTCATTGATGCTATCAATTATTCTTTCAATCTGCACTTCATTGGCAACGCGAGGATGTACAAGGCGAAGATTTTGCTCTTGCTGATCATTGTCGTTGTTAGAAGGAATGTCTTCAGGCTGAGCATTGTCTTCATGTTGATCAGGTGCTGAGATGATAAGTTCTTCTTCAGGATGAGCTTCAGAAGGTATAATTTCTCTAGTTCCCATTAGCTTGATTGATTCACTGGATGGAACTTCATGTAGCACATTTGGCAGTTGCTCTCTTTGTAAACCGTTGGTCTCATCGAACCGCACATCCACTATTTCAACCACTTTGTAATGAAAGAGATTGAAGACTCTGTAGGAGTGCGAATCCTTTCCATATCCAAGCATAAAACCCTCATGTGCTTTTGGTGCAAACTTTGAGGTGTGATGTGGGTCCTTGATCTAGCACCTGGCGCCAAATACTCTGAAGTAACTGACATTTGGCTTCTTGCCAGTAAGGAGCTCATAAGATGTCTTGTTTAGAAGCTTGTGAAGATAAACACGATTGATTGTATGGCATGCAGTATCAATGGCTTCAGGCCAGAATTTTCTTGGAGTCTTGTATTCATCTAGCATCGTTCTGGCCATCTCAATGAGTGTTCTGTTCTTGCGTTCGATGACCCCATTCTGTTGTGGTGTGTACGGGGCTGAGAATTCATGTGTGATGCCCAAGGTATCAAGATATGTATCAAGGCCAGTGTTCTTGAATTCAGTGCCATTGTCACTTCTGATATGCTTTATCTTGGCGCCATAGTTGTTCATTGCTCGATTGGCGAAGCGTCTGAAGACATCCTGCACTTCAGTCTTGTAAAGGATTATGTGCACCCAAGTATATCTAGAATAATCATCAATAATGACAAAGCCATAGAGACAAGCAGTAGTAGTAAGATTTGAGTAATGAGTGGGACCAAAAAGATCCATGTGAAGCAGTTCGAAGGGTCGAGTAGTGGTCATGATTGTCTTCGAGGGATGTTTGGCCCTCGTCATCTTTCCTGCCTCACAGGCATCGCATAAGTGATCTTTCTTGAACTTGACGCCCTCGATGCCTATGACATGCTTCTTCTTTTCCAGGGTGTGGAGGTTCCTCATGCCAGCATGCCCAAGCCTCCGATGCCAGAGCCAGCATTCTGAAGCTTTTGCTAGAAGACATACGGCAAGCTGTGGTCCTGCTGAGAAATCTACCACATACAAATCATCTTTTCGATATCCTTCAAATACTAGAGACTTGTCAGATTCCATTAGAACAAGGCAACGATATTTTCCAAATATTACGATCATGTTTAAATCGCAAAGCATTGAGACAGACATTAAGTTGAAGCCAAGGGATTCAACAAGCATGACTTTATCCATGTGTTGATCCCTTGAGATTGCAACTCTACCCAGATCCAATACCTTACTTTTACCAGTGTCAGCAAATGTGATGTGGCTCTTGTCGGATGGACGTAAGGTTGAGTCCATAAGAAGGCTTCTTTTGCCAGTCATGGGATTTGTACACCCACTATCAATAATCCATTCTAAAGACGCTGGTGTCGTACCCTACAGTGCAGTTAGGGGGGTAGGCTTCACGAAGAGCATTGTGAAGCAAAAACATTTGACGAACCAGTGGGTTATGAAAGCTTAGATCCAGATTAGGACTAATAGGGAGAGTAGCAAGCGATTCAGGAACGAAGTACATAGTAAGACCATTCGGGCATTTGATCTTGCGCCCTACAAGATGTTTAAGGTCCCCAGCAATAGCGTCAGACGATTTTAGTTTTCTGCTGGAGACCTTTCCCTGCAAAAGAGAGTTAAGCTTTCTTAGCCACCCACATCTTCAAGGGTGGCTTAGAAGCAATAAGTCTAAGTGCAGCATCTGAGAACTTCGGCTTTGGAGCCCTATCAAACAGTCTTGCAGGCGGACAATAGTACTCATAAGAATAAGCAGAATAGTTCTTGGTCTTATGAACATGGCGGTTTGATGAACCGCTCTCATATTCATATGCCTGAGTATGGTTTCCCTGCAAAACATTTGCGTTAGTGCGACTCAGGTGAGTCCTCTGTCTGTATGAAGCCTTTGGACCGTATGAAGCCTTTGGTCTGAGGTTTGTCTTCTTCACGTGAGGTGTTATGATGACATTCACAGGAAGATTCTCCACACACCTTTTCGGAACCCAGATCTTCTTCATAGGCGGTCCATTCCTGCTGTTAGTACCAATGTACCTGGCAAACACTTCAGCATTGTCTGGTTAGGGCGGCTAGGTATTTAAACCTTAGGACACACAGTCCCATACACCCAGTCCTGAACACGCAGCTCAGGACACCCAGTCCTCACCGTATTCCCCTTGAGCTAAGGTCACACAGACCTCGCCCAATCACTCTGGTAAGTCTTCAAGGTAGACTCCCAAACCTTCACAGACTTCGTTCACCGGCAATCCACAATGTCTCTTGGATGCTCAGAACGCGACGCCTAACCGGCTGGAGGATGCACAGTCCTCAAGTGTAATAAGTCTTCAGATCACACAGACAAGAAGACTTAAGTGATGCCTAATTCTCTTTGGCTCTGGGTGGTTAGGGCTTTATCCTCGCAAGGAATTCTCTCTCAAAGGCTTCGAGGTGGGTTGCTCTCAAACGACAAAACCCGTACTCTGAATCTGAGCAGCCAACCGTTTATGGTTGTAGGGGGTGGGCTATTTATAGCCACTTGGCAACCCGACCTGATTTGTCCGAAATGACCCTGGGTCACTAAGGAACTGACACGTGTTCCAACGGTCAGATTTCAAACTCACACGGCAACTTTACTTGGGCTTCAAGCAAAGCTGACTTGCCCGACTCTGGACAAGATTCGCTCTCAAAGTCTTCACTCGAAGACATAGGTTTTGTTTAAGCATCACTTCAGTCATTCTGACTGGTTCTCTTGGACCCCACTTAACAGTACGGTGGTTCCTATGACTCAACACAGAAGAAAGAGAACTACGAAAGATCTAAGTCTTCGAGCTCCATAGGCTTCATGTGGTGTCTTCTCTTGTCATAGTCTTCAATGTGAATATCTTCATATACCACCTTTGACTTCAATGTCTTCATATATTTTTAGGGGTCATCTCTGGTAGGAAAACCGAATCAATGAGGGACTTCTACCTGTGTTATCCTGCAATTCTCACAAACACATTAGTCCCTCAACTAGGTTTGTCGTCAATACTCCAAAACCAACTAGGGGTGGCACTAGATGAACTTACACTCCTTCAGCACCATCAAGCCTTGGATGAACTCCTTCAGCTTATGGAGCTGATCGGGCATGTCGTCGAGGGATAATGACTCCAGCTCCGTCGGCTCGGCATGTTCGCCTCCGCGGCTAGGGCGTTCCTGGGAGCCATCGCCTACCTGTGAGAGATCTTTTGAGGTCTATGCATGGCGGCGAGCCCTCTCTTTTTTGCCGCAGCCTTGATTGCCGCTCCCTTGTTACGAGTAGTTCTCGACCTAGAGCTCTGCTCACCGGCCATGGCAATGACGGACGAAGAAGAAGCACTTATGAGGAGGAAAGGTAGAGTGATTTTCGGTTAGGTAGTTCCCCTTTTTATAACCTAAGTACTAGCACTAGTACTAATACCTGCATAGTGGGAACACGTTCAGGTTTGGTACGTACTACTAGTAGGTGTGTGCAGGCTTTCGAATGTGATGAGAACGAGGTAAAGATTAATTGATGGTTTTGGTTTCGAGGCCCGAAACGGCTCCCGATGAGTTTAGCGGAACATACATTTCAAGTACTACACTGCTCAAATGCGTAAATATTATGTTACTGTCAAAAATTGGCACAAAATACGAAGGAGACCAATGGATGTACTACTAGCAACCCACGATTTAACTACTCGCATGCGTGCAGTGGAGTAATAATGTCTTTCTTCCGCCCTCACGTCCACTCAATTTGCATGCGCTGTATTAATTGACCATCAATGAAGTGAACTACTTTACACGCGTCAAATTATCACATGGGGTGGATCTTGGTACAAAATTGTGTCCGCCCGTGTACCCGCGTGTGCATGCGAGGAATGAGTGCGTGCATGGCGTGCGTGCACATCTTCGCTTCGTGCATGTACCGCCAGTATGGCTCAGGGAGGACGAGTACATTCTTTTGGAACCAGCAGCACATCACTGTGATCAATCCACGCAAGGAGGTCGTGACAACGCCTACACATGTGCCACGTGGCTTCATGAACTGTAAGAGAGACACTGTGTAGCGTGCCATTGGTATTCTAATTTACGTGTTTTGCACATACTCGAAGTACTAGTAAGGTACATGTGCATTGCACGCATCAGATTTTGCAACCAAATTATGAATAAATACCACACTATAGCATGTAAGCTCTGAGTCATATATGCCTGATGTATCCCTTCATTTAATTCTTATAGTTCATCTCATTCAAAATCAATTAGTTTTTATAAAAAAAGCTAAGAACGTGGGAATAGGAAAAACATGGGATTATAGTGGAATGTCGTCTTGAATCCTACAGGATTGTACGAGTGTTTGATTGTGCATAGAAAAAACGCAGAATTCTTTCAAAGAGGTTTGAGTGGATGGGATGTTTCCTATGAAATCTAGTGCAAATGAATCATATGGAAAAATTCCTATGGTTTACAATCCTACAAATCAAACAACCAAGATAGGAAAAATTCCTAATGATTAGAATCCTCCAAAATTCCTTTGAGAATCCTTTGAATCAAAGAAGCCCTTAATCTATTTTATGATTCATGGAATTGTGCGTTGTAAAGCATAAAGTAAAAACAAATAATGGCACTTCAACTAGAAAAAAGTTTGGGCAGTTATGATACGGAAGATTCTAGAACAAAAGAGAACCACTGTTGTTTTGAGGTTTGTGCATTATGCTTAAGTTCAACCATGGAGTCTGCTAGATTGTACATGTGGCAAAATCCGGTGGGGGGCTAGAAGATGGTGCGAGGGGCTGAGTGGAGGGAGACTATGAAGGAATGCACAAGTGCGAGATCGATATTTAGAGAGAGGGGGCGAACACGTGCGCTGATGCGCGCAGTGGCGGAGCCATGAAAAATAAATGAGCTAGGGGGCCAAGCATTGCTAATCCTTTACGAGGAGGGTCAATTCATGAACTTAAACCATTTTTAGTAGCAATTGTCTAATGATCACATTCATATTAGCCTTTATATATAGTGATGTTAGGGGGGAGGGGGCAGGGCCCTTGCTGCCCCCTGTCTTCGCCATTGTGCACGCGTCTGAGAGATGAAGCGGAAGGCATGGATGATGAGAGGGGGGCGTTGGATACATAATTAATGCGGTTGTATTAGCTATATATGTTAATCCTACATAGAGAGGTATAGATTGATCGATGTGGACGTGGGAAAGAGGGTGAGACCTCACTGGATATATTGATTGATCAGTTTGTGTCGAAAACTATGAAAGACCTAGCTAAATACACACATACATAGAGGAACATCGATCGTTGTGCATGCACGCGTGAGAGATAAAGAATGCCCGATATGATGGAGAGGGGGATGTGTGTTGGTGTGCGCCTTCATGGGAGACCGACCTGAAGAAAAAGATTGCATGCGTGCGATGGATAATGCCGACTGGTAGTGTGTGTGTATGCATGCACGAGAGAAAGTTAGTGGTACAATTATAAAGAGAAGACTACTGTGTGGGTGTAAAAGAATAGCTGAATAGGTGAGGTCACAATCAATGTAAAGTTGAATTCAAATATTTGAATAAGAGATCCTGATGTTTGAAACCCATCCATGCATGAATATAACGGAGATCTGCGCGGTGTGGTTTGGAAACGAGCATGTTGTAATGTATACACATTGAACAAGGTTAGACTGATTTGAATTTGAGATACCGATGGCAGGCATCATTTGGCCATGTCGCATCCGTGCATGGACACACTATTCTAATTGGAGATGATGGGCGGCTTTTGCATCACATATCTATATCTATACCCCTATATATATATTATATTTTATATTTTTTTATTATGTGCGGGTAACTTTAACTTTGAAAGATGGTCGTTCGATGAGGTGAATCCGATGGTCCAAAGATGGCAAATTTGAGCACTACTGGCCGTTGGATATCATCTAGATTCCACCAGATTTCGCCACATGTATAATCTAGAAGACTCCATGGTTGAACTTAAGCATAATGCACAAACATCAAAACACAAGCACTTCTTATTTGTTCTATAATCTTCCGTATCAGAATTGCCCAAATGTTTTTCTACATGATTTGCCATTATTTGTTTTTACTTTATGTCTTACGACGCACAATTCCATGAATCTTAAAATAGATTAGCTTTCTTATAAAAACTAGATGATTTTGAATGAAATGAACTATAAGAATTAAACGAACATCTACATCATACATATATGACTCAAAGCTTGCATGCTATAATGTGGTATTTATTCATAATTTGGTTGCCAAATCTCATGCGTGCAATGCACGTGTACCTTACTCTAGTCTAAATGGTGTTTGTGTGTGTGTTGTGCGTGTTGAGGTGCAAATTGTCTTTTTTTTTGGTACACGTTAAGCTTGTTCTTCCGAAATTTCAAGTCGCGCCTTATTATGCCGAAAATTCAAGCTAGCGTCTCTGTCTATCGTGCTGCAAAACTCCCGCCTCTTCAACCCGCGCCTTGTTAGCCCGAAACATTTAAGATTCTTTGTCTCGTTGTGCTCCGACAACTCCCTCCATCTCAACCCGCGCCTTGCTATTTCGAAATTACAATGCGCGCGAAAACTCCCACCTCCTGTGAAATCCCGACACGCGAAATGCCCGTGGTACCCCTGAACCGAAAGAACCGCCTCAAATCGGTGGGGGTACTTTCGTAACTTACCCCACATTTTGGACAAGCGCGTCTCTAAGCCATAGTTCCCCACTTCCATCCCATCCGCCCACCCATTCGTACACCGAGGCCGCGAAAACCCGAGACGAAACCCCACACCCTGCTCCGTCCGCCACCCAGCCGGAGCCTCTTCCCCGACGACATCGTCCACAACAACACCTCGACGTCCCTCATCCACCGTACCGGATGAGGATTCGTCGTCGATCTCATCATCCCACCGGTTCAGCCACCCCGTCCTCCCCCTCCAAGGAGCTACCCCGACGTTCCCCTCGTCTTTCACGCCACCTCCATTCCCACATTGCCGTCTTCACCTGCACCACTAGAAGAGCATCATCATCACTGTTTCCTTGGATGAAGCTGCGGCCTAATCGGCGCCACCAAAGAGGTTGTACACTAATCGCCGCATTTTCTTCTTCATTCGATCTCATGGTGCTGCCGGCGCTCAGTCCCGAGCCGACACAGCGCGGCTCCATCCACGCCGGCGTCACCGGCCACTACCTCCACGGCGTCGCTCCCTCGGCGGCGACGTCCACATCAGTAGGACCTGCTGCTGATTTAGCTCTCGCTCGCGCTGCTGCTCTGCTCTTGCTCTCGGTCCCCTCCCTAGTCTGCTCGTGCAATTGCTCTTGCTCGCGCTGCTGCTCTCGCTCTTGCTTGCGATGCTGCTCCGATTTAGCTACACTTCACTCCGATGCCGCCGGGGTGAAGGAAGAACCAGCCGCAGCAGGGAGGGGGGCTCGCCGGAGAGGTACCCCACTATCTATCTTAGGGTTCAGGATGGGGGCGGTGGTCGCCGGCGGTGGCGGGGCGTTGGCGGGGCAGTGGCGTGGGGATCCTCGGAGAAAAAGCTCGACACGGGGGGGGCCTAGAGGGATGGCCGGGGCGGAGGCGGACCGGCGGTGGGGAGTGTTTTCGGGGCGGGCGGGGTGGCGCACCGCCGGCTACGGGCGGCGGGGGGCTGCTGTTTGGCCGGCTCAGAGGGGCGGAGGTTGAAGATGAACCGCAGGCCCTTGATTTCGTATCCAGCGGTTGCAAAATCGACTGACCAGAGATGAAAAAGTTAGTCGACCAACATGTAGCCTCACCTTGCTAGTGTGTTCAGTTTTGACAGCAAAATTCAGTTTCGACAGCAAAATTCAGTTTCGACAGTTAAGTTCAGTTTCGACAGTTAAATTCAATTTCGACAGTTAAGTTCATAGATGAGCGGATGATGTATTTTACATCTAGCACTTTGTGTTTATGTATTTTACGTCATGTATTGGAGATGCTATTAGAATTCCACTCAGGTTAACGTTGTTCATTGTCTCTCTTGTCCTGCTTCAGCCTCGGCGTCGTACAACTCACCGGAGCTGCTCCAACGACGAAACCCTCCATCACAGTGGAGCAGTACCTCGGGCTCCATCTCCAGACGCCTAAGATCTTCTTCCCCTCCTCCGACAGCCAAGTCAGTTGCAGCATCCTCACCGGCCAACCCAATCACGCTGAGATCGACATGGCTTCGCCAAAGAGGTTGTACACTTGTTGCATCTCTTTTTTACTCTACATGATATATATATATATATATATATATATATATATATATATTGTCCACTGAGCACTCGTAGTAACGGGAAATAGGATTATTTTATCCTACTATATGACAAGCAGTGAGGTACCAGGCAACTTAGCTATCCGTGATGGACTCTCTTGAACGCCATCATTATTTATCTCTGCGTGTTTGAGCTGTGCATTTGTCGATGGGCCTGGGAGTTGAGCTAGTATGGCAGTGGCCTGGGTCCAAAGTAATAGAAGTAGCACAAAAACATTTTTTTAGTGTAGGATTTTCCTTGCTCCAGCCTACCTACTAGAATCGCCAGTGCTTGAAAGGAAAAGTGAATGAAAAACATCGGAATTGGAAAGTTTCCTATGGTACTACTTTTCATGAATTTGGTGCAAAGGAATGGAGCAAACGAAAACTATAGGATTTGTTCCTTTAGTGTCTCCTTGAAAGAAAAACTGTAGGAATTCTAATTTCCACTTCTCCTCCTTTTCATATTCCTACTCATCAAGCACAAGACTAAGAGATAGTAGCATAATAGCATTATAACCATACATTTTCTTGTGGTTTGACTTAATCTCACCATGCTTTTTTGCATCCCGTGATCTTCCAATTGTTGTGAATCAAACACCCAGATTGGTAGAAATCCTGCATTTTTAAATTCTCTGTTTTGCACGTGCATTCCTATCCTATTCCTATCTATTTCCTATCCCTGCATTGTTAGAATCCTCAAATTCAAACAAGCCCTTACTCAATTACTTCTGTTACAATATGTGTCAAAGAAAACCTTGTGTGGTTTGTCCTGCTCCTGCGGCGCTGTGTTCCACCCCAGCTCAGCTGCTCCAACAACGGAAGGGTTCACCACAGCAGGGATCCATTCTCCAGACTGTCTTTCGCCGCCTCAGATCTTCTTCCCCGCCGCCGGCAGCCACGGCAACTGCATTACCATCATCAACTGAGCAGATGACCTTGAGGACTACACGGGTCCGCAAGAGAGGTCGCACTCTTCCGTGTCTGCTTACGTTATGCGTCACTTAATATGATGACGTGCTACATTATCGTCGTGTTCACCTATTAGACTCCGAGTCAGGTCCAAACTAATGCTGAAACTTGAGTTTTTAAATGGTTGTGGGGTACATATTGGGGCAGCAATCAGTACTATCTGTCTACTATCTGGTTAATCTCCGGTGTCTACTATGAGTTTCATGTTGGGTGCAAACAAACATTAAAGGAGCCATTATCTATATTTTTTAACTAAAGCTATTATCTGCCTGCTATCATTGGTTTTGGGTCTATCCACAGTTTGCTACCATCACTCTGGATTTGTGCATGCACTCCTTACATAATCTCACTATGTTTTATTCCTATGCATGCCAGTTATTGTACACAATGGAACTGATCATGTAGAGCAAAAGAGACGAGCCTTGTGTGGCAATAAAATTTCATGCAGACGTCATTCCATGGTGGGCGCAAAGGCAGCCCCCCTCCGCCCATTTCGGATCGCAATCAAGAGGAAGATAAATGTTATGAGGGGGATTCAGAAGGAGAAGACCACTCCTATTTACCCCAAGAGGTCTTCCCTCTAACTTGGCATGCTGATGTTGGTAATAGCATGCATATGGTGCCTTGCATTGCTTACTGTATACATTAAAGATATCATCTGCTTAGTTTAGACATGCTTTGTGTCAATGCCATCTGTTTAGTTTCTTTATCGTATATGTGAACCATGCAATGCCATCTTGTCTAGCCATGCATCATACATGTGAATTTTGCAATGCCACCTTGGTTAGCCAGTCATCTTATATGTGAATTATATCATGCCATCATTTTTTTATTACGTGTTAAATTTGTCAACAGTTTTAGTACATTCAATTACTCTTCCTATGCATCAGCCATTTGGCACGGTCATGGAAAAATCTGGAGTGGAAACAAGGTCTTCAGAGTAGACAATGCTATCTGACGAAGCACATGTCTTGCTGGTTACCGATAGCTCCTCAGAGGAGGATTCAGAGATAGATGACCAGTCATATTTCCCCCCGAGGTGCATGCCCTAACTTGGCAGGGTTATGTTGCTCATATCGTGCGTATGGTATCTTGCATTGCTATGTCATTTGCTTAGTTTAGACATGCTTTGTGTGAATGCCACCTGTTTAGTGTCTAATTACCATATATGTGAATTATGCAATGCCATCTTGTTGCAAGACATTATATATGTGAATTATGCAATGTTATCTTGTTGCAAGGCATTATGTATGTGAATTATGCAATGCCATGCTGTTTAGGCAAGCGTCATATATCTGAATTATATCATGTCCTCCTTTTTTGTATTTCTCATTGCTTTGGTCGACAATGTTTGTATATTCAACTGCTCTTCCTGTGCATTAGCCATTTGAATTGGTGATGGAGAAATCTGGAGTGAAAACAAGGTCTTCAGAGCAGACAATGCTACCTGCTGAAGCAGATATCTTGCTGGTTACAGATAGCTCTTCAGAGGAGGATTCAGAGGCAGATGACCAGTCCTATTATCCCCCTAAGGTGTATGCTCAAACTTGGCAGGGTTATATTACTCATATAATGCATATGTTGTATTGCAATGCTTAGTTTTTACATCATATACACAATATTGAATGCCATCTCCTTAGTTGACACATCATATATGCGATTGCCCTCTACTCACTTCCTTAGTATATAAATCATATATTTGAATTATGTCATGCCATGATGTTTACATAGACAGCATGTATCTGAATTATGGCATGCCAACCCATTTTCTAAAGACATAATATAGTTATATCATCTCATCCTGTTTACATAGTCATCATATTTAAATTATGTCATTCTAAACGTGAATTATATCATGCCATCATGTTTCCATCGACGGCATGTTTGTGATTTATGGCATGCCAACCACTTTAATAGACACATCGTATAGTTATATCATGTCATCTCGTTTACATAATCATCATATTTTGAAGTATGTCATTCTATCCTGTTTAGTTAGCCATCATACATGTGAAATTGTGTCATGCTATCCTGTTTAATTATCCATCATATATGTGAAATTATGTCCTGCTATTCTGTTTGCTTAGACAACATAAATGTGAATTATTTCATGCCATGTTTTCTTGCCTACTATCCATTGCACCTGTCTATCTTACAATGTCTGTACATTCAATTACTTTTCTTGTTTATCAGCCATTTCAATTGGAGGGAGTGATGGCAGTATCTGTGGGAGTAAAAACATGGTCTTCAGAAAAGATCGTGCTACCTGTCGATGCAGATAGAACCATGGTTGTACTTTCCCAAGAACCAGCCCCACCACACATAACCCACACTCATGCAGATTGTACCCCTACCCAGTTGGACAGAGAACCAGCTACACCCCTTCTAACCCCAACCCTAGCAGATAGACACCCAGTTCCCATTGACACAACACCGTCTCCACCACAGAGCACCCAAACACGAGCAGTTAGTAAGGCAACTGCAGTGCCCAAATCACGAGGACCACCACTCTGAACCCAAAGTCAACGCTTAAAGCAGAAGAAGAATTGTTCTCAGGTCAGGTTCCGTAGCTATGGTTCATACTACTTTGCTCTTGCATCACTGTATTTACTGATACCAACTAATTTCAAATTTGAAGGATGCAATTGAAACTCCAATGGCACAATAGGTATGTTTTAAACCTGTTTCTTCAACGTGTTTGGCTGTTTGCTGTAGTAACTTGCTCTATGTTGATTTCAGTTTCAATTGAATAAACAGTTATGTTCTCATCCATGCACATTACAAGTGTTGTTATTGTTGTGTATTTTCCCACACTTATATTCTGTCTATGCTGCTTTGTCTTAAATAGATATGATTCGAACTATATCTATCTTGATTTGGCAACATAAACTAGAATGATATAGACCATACAGTGACCATACTACATAGATATATGTTTGTTTCATGCTGTTATCCTGTCCACCTTACTACTGAACTGGTTTACCAAAATGAGTTTCATATACTACATTGTAAACCTGAGATGTGTTTGTTTGTTTCTCTTTTAGAACGCGGATAAAATATTGGAGAAGAGTACCCTGTTATGCAATGGTAAAGGAAGTAATGCAGATAAGGTTCAAGATAGTGAGACATCCCTGTTGGTCTCCAAGAAACCTGATAAAAACTATATTGAAGACACTGAGACAACCCCAAAGTCATGTCTTGATGTAGTGTTCGAGTTACTGGCTACCACTGCTGGCACCAGCTCTTCGAACTCACTGCCTGAATCAGTTCGGCTTCTTGAGTCTCAACTTCAAGTTGAAAGACATCGATCATATGTTATGCGACAGGAAGCCGAAGGACTGAGGAAGTCCCTGCAGAATTTAGATGCATACTTTCTGGTGCAACAGCAAGCGCTGGAGGACTTAAGCGCCAAACAAGAGAAACTTAATAAGCTTGCTAAGCATCTTGCCAGCATTATGGTTACCCAGGATATTGTTTCTTGAGCTCTTCTGAAGTGGTTTCAGTTCTGGACTTGTTTTGCTGCGGCGTTTATATGCTGCTGTGTTCCCTATATTTGCACTGGTGGCAAACTTTGATGCCCAGTGGATGTAATATGTGTAATAGCTGTGATAGCCTAGTGTAAGTTGCTTGCTTATTTCTTTCCTTGTTGTCTTGTTTATTTGTTTGCTTGTAGTCAGTGCAGTTCTTTTTCTATGGTTTGCTAGTGGCTGCAATAACCTATTTTTTAAAACTAGGCCACAATAACCATGGGCTAATATTTACTGTAGTGACACTGGGCCTCCTATGGGCCGTAGAAACAGTGGGCCTTCTACGGGCCGTATAAACAGTGGGCCTTCTACGGGCCGTAGAAACAGTGGGCCTTCTACGGGCCATAGAAACAATGGGCCTTCTACGGGCCGTATCATCAATGGGCCTTCTACGGGCCGTATCATCAATGGGCCTTATACGGGCTGTATGATCGATTGGCCAAACATGGGCCAAACAGACCGCATTCTGGCCATAAACGGGCTAGAGTTGGAATCATCCGTTCATGGGCCGATCATAACGGGCCATTGTTAATAGGCCGTATTTGATGACGCTATGAAAACAGCCCAACGTATTAATGGATCACAAATGGGCCGACTGTAACCACGGGCTGAATTTGGCCCACAAGCAGAAAATGACAATAACGGGCCGTAAGTAAACAAATGCTGGAAATGAGCCCAAGAATAAATGGGCTCTGAGAAGGCCGAAAGATAACATGGGCTGGAGACGGCCCAACGGAATAACGGGCCGCTAAAGGGTATAAAGTGATACACTATTCATTATGGGCCAGTTTCACCACGGGCCGTTAATGGGTGTAAAGTGATACATTGTTCATTACGGGCCAGTTTCACCACGGGTCGTTAATAGGCCAAGAGTTACATAGGGCCTCATATGGGCCGAAAGACGTCATGGGCCATACATGGGCCAGAAGTGAAAACAGGCTAGAATCATATTGGATGGCCCAGATGACGCTACTGGGCCTAATTCGGATAGGGTGTAATGGGCCTTGGGTTAGCGGGCTGTAAATGGGCTATATGCGAACAGGACGTTAACAGGCTTTCCATGGGCCGGCCCGCCACCTTTTGACCAAGTCAAACGGGCCGGCCTTTTCATAGGAATGGGCCTCTGTTGGGCCGTGCCACGTGTCAACGTATCATAGGCGCCTTCTGTCCAATGAGTGGATGACATCTGTCCTGACGATGAGCCGACACGTGTTTCCTCCAGCCAGTGATGATTTTACACGTGGAAAATCCCCATTGGTCGGGGCTGTTAACGGGTTATCGGATCCAAAACCCGACCCGATAGCTTAATGGTGTTCCGTTATGGTGGATGCCACGTGTCGGTCACCCTCGACGAAAGCACTTCTGTGACGCGCGATTTATCGTCATGGAAGTGGACACTTCTGTGATGATAATTTTGGCAATGTCATGGAACACTTCTACTACAGCACAGGTATGACTATCTTGATTCTGTCATAAATTTGTCATGGATGTACATGCATGACAAAAAAAGCGACCTACTGTGATAAACACGTATCATCACGGAAGTGTATTTTTTTGTAGTGAAAGCAACCTCTTAAGGCAATCCACCAGTTTGGCGATTAAAGACCTGGACTCCTTCAAGCGCGCCCGGAGTAATCGGCAGCAAGACCGCCTGGCACATTCCGAGCTCGCATAGCAATGCGGCCCCCACCCCAGTCCCAGCCAAACGACAAAATTTGTGCCCCGCGTACATAATTACGCATTGAAAATACCATGGGCACAAGTGGGGAGGGGGGCACGACTACGGCACACCCCAAGACGCGGCTCAACCGCACTAGGGGCTTCCCGCCTTATTATTTTTTCTCTCTTTCAGGACTTTACTCTCTGGAAACCCCGTTCGGCAGTATGTTTGCCGGACACACGATACAACAACCAAGGAGGCAGAAAGCCACGTCGCACCATGTAACTCCCAGGTGGTCTCTGACAACGAGTGAAATACCTGCTTTAAATACCATTCCTCAGCTCGCCCTTGGAGGGGACATGTCAAATAGTCCTACTTTTTTCTTATCGCACTACTTGTATCATTCTGATTTAAGGCACCTTTTTGAATAAACAATGCATAGCACTAGACTATTATCGCATTCTCTATTCTTCTTATATATATATATGTATGTATGTTCATTCATGACATCCAGCACTTGTACACTCTGGTACGGCCAATACGCTAGGGGCTTAAGCATCCCCCATAATACGGTGTGAGAAGTCCGAACACTTTCGACAGTGTGGCACCCCGAACTTATAGCATTATATGCACCAGCTCCGAATCATGTCTTGGCTCAATAGTTCGGTTTGCCCGGCTCCCATGTTTTGGAACCTTACATTCCGCTATATCGGCTAAGGTATCACTGGGAGAACTACTGCGATTGTGCCCTGGTTCAGCTGGGCTAAGCACCTCAGTAGAGAAAGCTAAAACTGATTGTCATGATAAGGCGAGAGTTGGTCGTTGTTCGAGAGGTTTCGAGTCCCTAAAGACTTATGCCGCTTAGAGCGAGGAGTCGGCTTTGTCCGGCTTAAGGCATGTATAGCGCCCCGAATTCGGCCTTCCGAATACTAGGGGCTTCGCCAAAATTTAAAATTATAGAATTCTATGGCTAAGTGAGAGTGATAAAGCATTATAGTCCGGTTGCCTTGTTTGTTGTGCTGAGCACCTCCCTCGAAGGACCCAACAATGGGAAAAAGAGTGCTCAGATTTATCCCGAACACCCCAGCACTTGTGGCATGGGGGAAAAGCCGACGACTGGCCATCTCTCAGATTTGATAAACAACCGCACAAAAGCTAATATTTTAAATTCAAACAAGCATTGCATAGCGCATATGAACAAGTTTTCATAATACAGGATCACACGAGCAAGTTCATTCAAAAGTTACATCTTTTGCACACTCGTCCGCCACAAGACGGGCACCCTTCAGGACACCCTCATAATACATTTCCAGGTGGCGATGCTCCTTGCCCTGCGGCGGCCCCTCCTTCACCAGCTTTTCAGCGTCTATCTTGGCCCAGTGCACCTTCGCACGGGCAAAGGCCCGACGTGCACCCTCGATGCATACATACCGCTTTATGGCCTCCAGCCGTGGGCATGCATCCATAAGCCGCCTCACCAGGCCAAAGTAGCTGTTGGGAAGGGAGTCGCTAGGCCACATCCAGACTATAAGGCCCCTCATGGCCTGTTCGGCCACCATGTGCAGCTCGACCAGTTGCTTCAGCTGGTCGCTCATAGGCATCGGGTGTTCGGTCCCAGTATACTGAGACCAGAACAGCTTCTCCGTCGAGCTTCCCTCCTCGGCCTGGTAAAACTTCGCGGCATCCGACACGCTGCGGGGCAAATCTGCGAATTCTCCTGGAGAGCTCCGGACTCGGGTAAGTAACAAGTAATTTACTTTCACATGCTTGCTTTGCATATTGAATGCCTTACCCGCCGCTATCTTCCTCATCGCCTCAATCTCCTGAAGGGCCTTTTGGGCTTCGGCCTTGGCATTCTTTGTGCTCTCAAGGGCCGCGGCAAGCTCAGACTCTCGCGTCTTCGAGTCAAGCTCCAACGCCTCGTGCTTCGTCACGAGAGCTTGGAGCTCTTGCTGCACCTCGCCCACCCGTGCCTCTTGCTTTTCCCGCTCGGTGCGCTCCTTGGCCGCTTTGTCTTCGGCCTCGGACAACACTTGCTTTAGGGTCACCACTTCGGTCGTGGCCCCTGGCACATTCATGATGATCCTGTCATTTCGCAACCACATTTTATTTTTTATATATAGACAAGGTATTACTTACCTTTGTTCTCCTTGAGTTGCCTCTTGGCAAGGCCGAGCTCTTTCTCGGACCCCTCGAGGTCCTGCTTCAGTGCGGCGACCTCCGCAGTCAGTGCGGCAGAGGTCAGCAGCGAAGCCTGCATACGCATACAGACATACTTATATTAGACTCCTGCATATATTATTTGATCCTCTATTAGGCTTTTCTTTGTGAACACCAAACAGAGCATCAGGGGCTACTGTCTATGCGGTAATATTTTTCCTATATTTTAAATACTTACCTCAAAGCTTGTTAGAAGGCTGGCACAGGCTTCGGTCAGTCCGCTATTGGCGAACTGAACCTTCTTGATCACCGCACTCATAATAGTGTGGTGATCTTCGCCGATGGAAGCGCCGCGAAGCCCTCCCAGCAGGTTGTCCGGTGCCTCTGGATGGACAGAGATCACTGGCGCGGGCGTCTTGCCCCTTTTGGAAGGGGGCCGCCTGCCCGAGTCCGGAACCACTGGAGGTTCTGGCGCGGTGTTCAGCTCAGAGCCGAACTTGGATTCCCCGGGAGCCTTGCTCCCTTTACTCCTGGAGTCCAAAAGGTCCCCTTGAGGCGCCTCCGGGACTGTCTCCTCCCGGCTCGGTGCCCCTTGAGACAGTACCTCGGCATTGTCCGTAGGGCAGGGAGAGGTGGCGGTTGGAAGTGTATCACTATTCATGTCCAACGAGTCCAAGGAACCATCCAACGATGATACATCGATACGGGCTTGGGGCAGACTGCATAATCATATTCGACGTTAGGAGAAGCAGTGTGACAAAGGTATGCTATGAGTTACTCTGGTATCCGAATACTTACGACTTCGCCGGGGGCTTGGCCCTGAGCAGCCACTCGCCTTCACCGTCGGCGGCGGTGGTGGAGCAGTCCGGAAGGAGAGTTCTTCCCTTCTTGGACCCTTCGGCCTCCCCGGTTGGGGCGGCCTTCCTTTTCTTGTCCCCGGTTGGAGGGGGAGAATCTTCATCCTCCTTCTCCTCGTTTTCACGGGAGGAGGGCGTCTCGGAGTTATCGGACGATGTGTCTGATACCACCTGGCGCCGGGAACTCTTTCGGGTACCCTTGGCCTTCTTCTTGGACTTATCCGGCACCTCATAAGGAGCCAGAGTCTGCATCTCCGTCAGGAGAGCGTCCGCAGGGTCTTCGGGCAGAGGGGCCAGACAGTTGATCTGCTCCGATGTCTTCACTCAGTCCTGTCAAAGGCATGGGAGCTCAGACCCCGCACATGGTTAAGCTATGGGAAATAAATACCCTGCCAGATGTACAGAGCTTACCGGATTCGCATGGCGCTTCGCGCTTAGCCCGCGGTCCTCGGTAAGAGAAGGAGGTACCTCGGCGCCCTTGAACAGCACCCTCCAGACGTCTTTATGCATCGTGTCGAAGAGCTCGCTGAGAGTCTGGTGCTGGGCCGGGTCGAACTCCCATAAGTTGAAGCCCCGTTGTTGACACGGGAGGATACGGCGGAAGAGCATGACCTGGACTATGTTGACAAGCTTAAGTTTCTTGCTTGTCATGTTCCGGATACACTTCTGGAGTCTGTCCAGCTCCACCGATGAACCCCAGGACAGGCCCTTCTCCTTCTAGGAAGTGAGTCACGTGGGGATTCCGGATCGAAACTCGGAGGCCGCCACCCAGTTGGTGTCGCGCGGCTCGGTGATGTACAACCACCCCTATTGCCACCCCTTTATGGTCTCCACGAAGGAGCCTTCGAGCCATATAACGTTGGGCATTTTGCCCACCATGGCTCTGCCGCATTCCACTTTGGCCGCCCACCACCTTCGGCTTGATATTGAAGGTCTTCAGCCACAGGCCAAAGTGGGGCCGGATGCGGAGGAAAGCCTCGCACACGACGATGAACGCCGAGATGTTGAGGATGAAATTCAAGGCCAGATCATGAAAGTCCAGCCCATAATAGAACATGAGGCCGCAGACAAATGGATGGAGGGGAAACCCTAGTTCGTGGATGAAATGAGGGAGGAAAACCACCCTTTCGTGAGGTTCCGGGGTAGGGACGACCTACACCACAGCTGGCAGCCGGTGCGCGATATCCACGGCTAAGTATCCGGCTCCACGTAACTTTTTGATGTGCCCCTCCGTGATGGAGGAGGCCATCCACTTGCCTCCCGCTCCGGACATGTTTGGAGAGAACTGAGGAGGAGGATGCGGACTTGGGCGCTGGATCTCGAGTGCACGAGAATGGATGAGCAAGGAGGAAGAAGACGTGGGTAGAATAAGGTGAGATCTTATCCCTTTATAAGGGCGGACTAAACTATGCGCCCCCACTTGCCTGGTAAAACTCACTTATCCCCCAAGCACCGCAATTGATGGCGCAGTTGGGTTACCCATGTCCGTATTGATGAGAATCCCATAATAAGGGGAGCACGATCTCTGCTTTGACGAGACGTGTCAAGAAACCGTCTCGCGTTATGTGCGGGGCTGGTTAAAGAAAAACGGTTCAAGTGATTACCGGGCCGTGGCGTTATGTCATGCTGCCAAAATGTGTCAGAGGATTAGATTTGTGGTAATATTATTCTCTCTACGGTGGTATGTGGAACTTATTTTGCAGGGTCGGACACTATCCTTGTATTCAAATTCTTCCATGGTGTATTCAGAGGAGGAACCCATCTTGCAATGCCGAAGACAACACTGCGCGCCGGACTCACCGTCATTGAAGCCTGGTTCAGGGGCTACTGAGGAAGTCCTGGATTAGGGGGTATCCGGACAGCCGGACTATATCCTTTGGCCGGACTGTTGGACTATGAAGATACAAGATTGAAGACTTCGTCCCGTGTCCGGATGGGACTCTCCTTGGCGTGGAAGGCAAGCTTGGCAATACGGATATATAGATCTCCTTCCTTGTAACCGACTCTGTGTAACCCTAGCCCCCTCCGATGTCTATATAAACCGGAGGGTTTAGTCCATAGGACCAACAACAACAATCATACCATAGGCTAGCTTCTAGGTTTTAGCCTCTCCGATCTTGTGGTAGATCAACTCTTGTAATACCCATATTATCAAGTATAATCAAGCAGGACGTAGGGTTTTACCTCCATCAAGAGGGCCCGAACCTGGGTAAAACATCGTGTCCCCTGCCTCCTGTTACCATCCGCCTTAGACGCATAGTTCGGGACCCCCTACCCGAGATCCGCCGGTTTTGACACCGACACGGGTGTTATGTTCCTTGATTTTGCGTTCCTTACATGGTTGGGGTCACGGGACCCCCTTGACAGTTCGCTTTGAATAAAACTCTTCCGGCAAGGCCCAACCTTGGTTTTACTATTTGCCTAATAAGAATTAAAATTTTCCTAGGGAGTAATTAACCCGAGGATTATCTTAATTCAACCCCCCGGGCCAGTGCTCCTGTGAGTGTTGGTCCGAATTGGGCAGCCTGCGGGGCCACCTCGGGGAAACTTGAGGGTTGGGTTTACTCGTAGCTTGTCCCATCTAGTGTGCCCTGAGAACGAGATACGTGCGACTCCTATCGGGATTTGTCGGCACAACAGGCGGTCTTGCTGGTCTTGTTTTACCATTGTCGAAATGTCTTGTAACAGAGATTCCAAGACTGGTCGGGTTATTCCGGGAGAAGGAATATCCTTCGTTGATCGTGAGAGCTTGTGATGGGCTCAGTTGGCACACCCTTGCAGGGTATAAACTTTCGAGAGTCGTGCCCGTGGTTATGTAGCAGATGGGAATTTGTTAATATCTGGTTGTAGAGAACTTGACACTTGACTTAATTAAAATGCATCAACTGTGTGTGTAACTGTGATGGTCTCTTTTCAGCGGAGCCCGGGAAGTGAACACGGTTGGGTTATGTATGAACGTAAGTAGTTCAAGATCACTTCTTCATCACTTCTAGCTTACGACTGTTGCGTAGTTTCTCTTCTTACTCTTGTACTCGTATGTTAGCCACCATATTTGCTTAGTTCTTGCTGCAGCTCCACCTCATAACCACATCCTTCCCATAAGCTTAAATAGTCTTGATCTCGCGGGTTTTGAGATTGCTGAGTCCTCGTGACTCACAGATACTACCAAAATAATTGCAGGTGCCGATGATACCAATGCAGGTGATGCCACCAAACTCAAGTGGGAGCTTGACGAAGACCTTGGGCGTTACTATGTTTCGTTTCCGGATGATCAGTAGTGGTGCCCAGTTGGGATGATCGGGATTTACCATTTGGGGTTGTCTTCTTTTCTTTTGGATCCGTCCGTAGTCGGACTTTGTGTGTACTCTGAATGATGTATGATTATTTGATCATTGGGTGATGTGGCGATTGTAAGCCAACTATTTATTTATCATTGTTCTTGTACATGGGATTGTGTGAAGATGACCCTTCTTGCGACAAAACAAAAATGTGGTTATGCCTCCAAGTCGTGCCTCGACACGTGGGAGATACTCCCTCCTCATCGTGGTGGCCGCCGAGATGATGAAGATGGCCACCGGAGATGATTCCCCCCTCCGGCAGGGTGCCGGAACGGGGTCTAGTTTGGTTTTCGGTGGCTACAGAGGCCTGCAGCAGCGGAACTTTTGATCTAGGTTAACCCCGAGGGTTTCTAGAATTTTCAGGAATTTATAGGGTAAAGAGGGGTGCGGGAGGCCACCGAGGTGGGCACAACCCACCTGGGCGCGCCAGGGCCCCCAGGCACGCCCTGGTGGGTTGTGCCCCCCTCGGGGCACCCCCGGGTGCTGCTCTGGCCCATTTGTGGTCTTCTGGTCCATAAAAAATCCATAAAAAGTTTCATGGTGTTTGGACTACGTTTGATATTGATTTCCTGCGATGTAAAAAACATGCAAAAATAGCAACTAGCACTTGGCACTATGTCAATAGGTTAGTCCCAAAAAATGATATATAATAACTATAAAATGATTATAAAACATCCAAGAATAATAATATAACAACATGGAACAATCAAAAATTATAGATACGTTGGAGACATATTAGTAAGAACAGCACCTAAGAACCAATCCACCCACATATCAAATTATCAAAGTAGCAAACATAAATCAAACAAACATGATGAAAGTGACTAGATGAAATTCCCGTGTACCCTCAAGAACGCTTTGCTTATCATAAGAGATCTTTTTGGCCTATCCTTTGCCTCAAAAGCATTGGGCTACTTTGCTCATCACAAATTATCTTACTATCAAACTACTCGTTACTTATAATTTCAGTGCCTGCAGACATCACCTTGTTGCAAACCACTTGTCATTTCCTTCTGCTCCTCATTGGGTTCGACACTCTTACTTATCCAAAGGACTGTGGTTGACCCCCTATACTTGTGGATCATCAAGGTTCTTTTCTGGCGCCGTTGCCGGGGAGTGAAGCGCTCTTGGTAAGTGGAAATTGGTAAGGAAAAATTATTTTTACGTGCTGAAATTTACTGTCACTTGTTACTATGGAAAAGAATCCTTTGAGGGGTTTGTTCGAGGTATCTTCACCTCGACCGGAACCACAATTAGTCACCCCTCAACCTACTACACTACTGAAAATATTGGTTATGAAATTCCTTCGGGTATGATAGAACAACTGCTAGCTAATCATTATGCAGGAGATGGAACCAAACATCCTGATATGCACTTGATATATGTGGAAGAAATTTGTGGATTATTTAAGCTTGTAGGTTTACCCAGAGATGAAGCTAAGAAGAAGGTTTTCCCTTTATCTTTGAAGGGAAAAGCATTGGCATGGTATAGGCTATGTGATGATATTGGATCTTGGAATTGGACTCGATTGAAATTGGAGTTCCACCAAAAAATTTATCCTATGCATCTAGTTCATCGTGATTGGAATTACATATATATATATTTTGGCCTCGTGAAGGATAAAGTATCGCTCTAGCTTGGGGGAGGCTTAAGTCAGTGTTATATTCATGCCCCAATCATGAGCTCTCAAGACAAATTATCACTCAGAATTTTTATGCTCGGCTTTCTCATGATGATCGATCCATGCTCGATACTTCTTGTACTGGTTCCTTTATGAAGAAGACTATTGATTTCCGGTGGGATTTTTAGAAAAAAATAAATGCAACTCTGATGATTGGGAACTCAAAGAAGGTAAAGAGTTAGATATTAAACTTAAGTATGATTGTGTTAAATCTTTCATGAATACAGATGCTTTTCAAAAGTTTAGCACTAAATATGGATTTAACTCTGAGATAGTAGCCTCCTTTTGTGAATCTTTTGCTACTTATGTTGATCTCCGTAAGGAGAAGTGGTTCAAATATCACCCACCTATTAAAGAAGAAATTAAAGAACCAGTATTAGCTCAAGATGAAACTATTACCTATAATGTTGATTCGGTTGTTCCTACTGCTTATATTGAAAAACCACCTTTCCCTGTTAGGATAAAGGAACATGCTAAAGTTTCAACTGTGGTCAATAAAAGTAATAGTAGAGCACCTAAACTAGCTGAACAAATCAAGGTAGAACCTAGTGTTGCTATGGTTAAAGATCTCCTGGTTGGAAATTTAGATGGGCATGTTATTTACTTATGTGATGAAGCTACTAGAATTGCCAAACCCGATTAAAAAGATAAACATAGACCCGTAGTTGGCATGCCTATTGTCTCAGTTAAGATAGGAGATCACTGTTATCATGGTTTATGTGACATAGGTGCTAGCGTGAGTGCTATTCCTTTTTACCTTATATCAAGAAATTATGAATGATATAGCACACGCTGAAATAGAAGACATAAATATTACTACTAAACTTGCTAATAGAGACACCATCAGACCACTTGGGATTGTTAGAGATATTGAAGTCTTGTGTGGGAAAATAAAATACCCTACTGATTTTCTTGTTCTTGGTTCCCCACAAGATAACTTTTGTCCCATTATCTTTGGTAGACCTTTCTTGAACACCGTTAATGCTAAAATAGATTGTGAGAAACAAATTGTCGGTGTTAGTTTTGGTGATGAGTCTCATGAATTTAATTTTTCTAAGTTTAGTAGAAAACATCATAAGAAAGAATTGCCTATTAAGGATGAAATAAGTGGTCTTGCTTCTATTGCTATGCCTCCTACTGATTCACTAGAACAATATTTGCTAGACCATGAGAATGATATGCATATGCATGAAAGAAATGAAATAGATAAGATTTTGTTTGAACAACGTCCTTTGCTTAAACACAATTGGCCTATTGAAACTCTAGGAGGTCCTCCTCCACCTAAAGGTGATCCCGTGTTTGAATTAAAACAATTGTGAGACACTTTGAAATATGCTTATCTTGACGAGAAGAAGATATATCCTGTTATTATAAGTGCTAACCTTTTAGAACATGAAGAAGAAAGATTATTAAAATTTCTGAAGAAGCACCGAGCTGCTATTGGGTATACTCTTGATAATTTAAAGGGCATTAGTCCCACTCTCTTTCAGCACAAAATTAATATGCAACCTAATGCCAAACCCGTTGTTGATCACCAACGACATTTAAATCCTAAAATGAAAGAAGTGGTAAGAACTGAAATACTGAAGTTTCTAGAAGTAGGTATAATCTATCCTATAGCTGATAGTAGATGGGTAAGTCCTATTCATTTTGTCCCTAAGAAGGGAGGTATTACTGTTGTTCCTAATCACAAGAATGAACTTATTCCACAAAGAATTGTCACTGGCTACTGAATGGTAATTGATTTTAGAAAATTAAATAAAGCTACTAGAAAAGGTCATTACCCTCTGCCTTTTATTGATCAAATGCTAGAAATATTGTCAAAGCACACACATTTTTGTTTCCTTGATGGATATTTTGGTTTCTCTCAAATACCTGTCTCACAACATGATCAAGAGCAAATCACCTTTACTTGTCCTTTTGGAACTTATGCTTATAGACGTATGCCTTTTGGTTTATGCAATGCACCTGCTACCTTTCAAAGATGTATGACTGCTATATTCTCTGATTTTTGTGAAAATATTGTTGAGGTTTTCATGGATGATTTTTCCATTTAGGAAACTTCTTTTGATGATTGCTTAAGCAATCTTGATCGAGTTTTGCACAGATGTGACCAAACTAATCTTGTCTTGAATTGGGAGAAGTGCCACTTTATGGTTAATGAAGGTATTGTCTTGGGACATAAAATTTCTGAATGGGGTATTGAGGTGGATGATACATCTCCAACGTATCTATAATTTTTGATTGTTCCATGCTATTATATTATCCATCTTGGATGTTTTATATGCATTCATATGCTATTTTATATGATTTTTGGGACTAACATATTAACCTAGAGCCCAGTGCCAGTTTCTATTTTTTCCTTGTTTTTGAGTTTTACAGAAAAGGAATACCAAACGGAGTCCAATTGACATGCCAATTTTTGATGATTTTTTATGGACCAAAAGAAGCCCCAGAGTAAAATAGTTGGGCCAGAAGAGTCTCGAGCCATCCACGAGGGTGGAGGGCGCACCCTACCCCCCTGGGCGCGCCCCCCTGCCTCGTGGATGACTCGGAGAACCCCCTGACGTGAGACTGATGCCAAAAATTCCTATAAATACAGAAACCCCCGAAAAGAAACATAGATCGGGAGTTCCGCCGCCGCAAGCCTCTGTAGCCACCAAAAACCAATCGGGACCCTGTTCCGGCACCCTGCCGGAGGGGGGAATCATCACCGGTGGGCATCTTCATCATCCTGACGCTCTCCATGACGAGGAGGGAGTAGTTCACCCTCGGGGCTGAGGGTATGTACCAGTAGCTATGTGTTTGATCCCTCTCTCTCGTGTTCTTGATTTGGCACGATCTTGATGTACCGCGAGCTTTGCTACTATAGTTAGATCTTATGATGTTTCTCCCCTTCTACCTTCTTGTAATGGATTGAGTTTTTCCTTTGACGTTATCTTATCGGATTGAGTCTTTGAGGATTTGAGAACACTTAATGTATGTCTTGCGTGGGATACCCGTGGTGACAATGGGGTATTCTATTGATTCACTTGATGTATGTTTTGGTGATCAACTTGCGGGTTCCGTGACCTTGGGAATCTATGCATAGGGGTCGGCACACGTTTTTGTCTTGACTCCTCGATAGAAACTTTGGGGCACTCTTTGAAGTTCTTTGTGTTGGTTGAATAAATGAATCTGAGATTGTGTGATGCATATTGTATAATCATACCCACGGATACTTGAGGTGACATTGGAGTATCTAGGTGACATTAGGGTTTTGGTTGATTTGTGTCTTAAGGTGTTGTTTTACTACGAACTCTAGGGATGTTTGTGATACTTATAGGAATAGCCCAATGTATTGATCAGAAAGAATAACTTTGAGGTGGTTTCGTACCCTACAATAATCTTTTCGTTTGTTCTCTGCTATTAGTGACTTTGGAGTGACTCTTTGTTGCATGCTGAGGGATAGTTATATGATCTAATTATGTTATCCTTGTTGAGAGAACTTGCACTAGTGAAAGTATGAACCCTAGGCCTTGTTTCGAAGCATTGCAATACCATTTTCACTCACTTTTATCATTAGTTATGTTGCTGTTTTTATAATTTCAGATTATAAAAACCTATATCCACCATCCATATTGCACTTGTATCACCATCTCTTCACCGAACTAGTGCACCTATACAATTTACCATTGTATTGGGTGTGTCGGGGACACAAGAGACTCTTTGTCATTTGGTTGCAGGGTTGAGAGACCATCTTCATCCTACGCCTCCCATGGATTGATAAACCTTAGGTCATCCACTTGAGGGAAATTTTCTACTGTCCTACAAACCTCTGCACTTGGAGGCCCAACAATGTCTACAAGAAGAAGTTTGTGTAGTAGACATCAGTGGATAAAGCTAAAGTTGATGCAATTGAGAAAATGCCATATCCTAAAGATATCAAAGGTATTCGTAGTTTCCTTGGTCATGTTGGTTTCTATAGGAGGTTTATTAAAGACTTCTCAAAAATTTCTAGGCCTCTTACAAATCTTTTACAAAAGGAAGTTCCATTTGTTTTTTATGATGATTGTGTGGAAGCCTTTGAAACACTCAAGAAAGACTTGATTTCTACACCTATTGTTCAACCACCTAATTGGAAGTTGCCTTTCAAAATTATGTGTGATGCTAGTGACTATGTTGTTGGTGATGTTCTAGGACAAAGAGTTGATAAGAAATTAAATTTTATTCAATATGCTAGTAAAACTCTAGACAGTGCTCAACGAAATTATGCTACTACTGAAAAGGAATTCTTAGTTGTGGTGTTTGCTTGTGATAAATTCAGATCTTACATTGTTGATTCTAAAGTTATTGTTCACACCGATCACGCTGCTATAAAATATCTTATGGAAAAGAAAGATGCTAAACCTAGACTCATTAGGTGGGTTCTCTTGCTGCAAGAATTTGACTTACATATCATTGATAGAAAGGGGACTAAGAATCCCGTGACTGATAACTTGTCTAGGCTAGAAAATATTCTTGATGACCCACACTCCTTAGTATGCTGACTATGCTAATTACATTGTTGCTAAATATATACCACCTAGCTTCACATACCAACAAAAGAAAAAAATTCTTCTACGATTTAAGGCATTACTTTTGGGATGACCCACATCTTTATAAAGAAGGAGTAGATGGTATTATTAGACGTTGTGTACTTGAGCATGAATAGGGACAAATCCTATGGAAATGTCACTCTGAAGCTTATGGATGGCATCATGCGAGAGATAGAACTGCTCATAAGGTATTGCAATCTGGTTTTTATTGGCCTACTCTCTTCAAGGATGCCCATAAGTTTGTTTTATCTTGTGATGAATGTCAAAGGATTGGTAATATTGGTAAGCGTTAGGAAATGCCTATGAATTATTCTCTTGATGTTGAACCATTTGATGTTTGGGGATTTGATTACATGGGACCTTTTCCTTCCTCTAATGGGTATACACATAATTTGGTTGATGTTGATTATGTTACTAAGTGGGTAGAAGCTATTCCAACTAGTAGTGTTGATCACAACACCTCTATTAAAATGCTTAAGGAGGTCATTTTCCCAAGGTTTGGAGTCCCTAGATATTTAATGACTGATGGTGGTTCACATTTTATTCATGGTGCTTTCCGTAAAATGCTTGCTAAGTATGATGTTAACCATAGAATTGCATCACCTTATCATCCCCAGTCTAGTGGTCAAGTTGAACTTAGCAATAGAGAAATAAAATTAATTTTACAAAAGACTGTCAATAGGTCCCGAAAGAATTGGTCTAAGAAATTAGATGATGCACTTTGGGCTTATATAACAACATATAAAAATCCTATGGGTATGTCTCCCTATAAAATGGTTTATGGAAAAGCTTGTCCCTTGCCTCTTGAGTTAGAACATAAAGCATATTGGGCAATTAAAGAACTCAACTATGATTTCAAACTTGCTGGTGAAAAGAGGTTATTTGATATTAGCTCACTAGATGAATGGAGAACCCAAGCTTATGAAAATGCCAAGTAATTTAAAGAAAAGGTTAAAAGATGGCATGATAAAAGAATCCAAAAGCGTGAGTTCAAAGTTGAAGAATATGTTCTTTTGTACAACTCTCATGCCAGATTCTTTGCAGGAAAACTCCTCTCCAAATGGGAAGGACCCTATGTTATCGAGGAGGTTTACCAATAGGGATCCATCAAAATAAATAATGCCGAAGGTACTAACCCGAAGATCATCAATGGGCAAAGAATAAAACATTATATCTCAGGTACGCCCATTAATGTTGAAAGCAATATTATCCAAACTATGACACCAGAAGAACACATAAAGGAAACCTTCCGGAACACTCTGAATCGTTAAAAAGATGAGGTGCGTGATACGGTAAGTAAACGGACTCCTAAAAATTCACAAAAATATTTTTGTCAATTTTGGAATATTTAAAATTTTAGGAAAATAAGAAACTACCAGGAAGGTGACCCTGGTGGGCACAAGACACCAAGGCGCGCCTAGGTGGGTTGTGCCCACCTCGGGTACCTTACGAACTCCGTTTTTCTTCCGTTTGCTTGTTTTCCAAGATAAAAATCTTTATATACCCCTGAACCTATTGACCACCGTATCACAGAGAAATCTTCTGTTTTCTTTTCTTGTTGTTTTCGGTCAGATCTGTTAAGCCAAGCATCATGTCTTGTCGGGGGTTTGGTGCGACATATGCCAATGGATGGCTTATCATGGTGGGGTGAGTAGAACGTCATCGGTGCCTGGAAACGGGATGAGGTGAAGACATGCACGCCGGCGAATCTTACCTAGCTCCGGGGCTCTCTGGGGAGATAATACCCCTACTGCTGCTCTGCGGGGTCTCCGCATGATCACTATGGCAAAGTGTTTACACGGTTGCTCCTTGAGCTGTTTTCTGGTGGTAGGAGAGGGCAAGGCTAGCTCTCTCCCTTCTATATGATCTGGTCTAGAGCTAATGGGTTCCAACCCTTTGCATGGGTGCCCTGGGGGGTTTATATAGGCCTACCCCCCAGGGGTACAATGGTAATCCGGCTGGACGCGGGCCTAGCCATCAGTGCCTCTGGCCTCCGTCTTCTCTGCCGACCGCTAGGGCCCACCGACTGACGGGCCCCGCCGACTGGCCTGGTACGGAGCCGACAGGCCGCGTCCGCCGTGGGCGGGTCTTGCCGACTGCTGATTAATGTAGTCATACTTCTGATGACGCGGGCTTGATCATGAGGTCGTGGCAACAACCCCGCCGCCTGGTGGGCGATCACTGTTGCCACTCCCCATCACATCTTGATTAATGGCGCGTGGGCCCCGGGGGAGGGCTGGGCCAACTCCCGACGGGTCCGACTGGTGGTTCTCCTGCCGTCCCCCGAGATCTCACTGACTGGTGGGGCCTGCTGCCTCCAGGCCGTACAGACAAGCTGTCGTGGGTGTAGGATTCGGCCCAGCGGCGCTGATGTCAGGGCTGGCATGGCAACAGTGCCATGCCGCGCAGAGATCTTCCGGGGTACGGCGTGCTGTGGCCATGCCTGCCCTTGGTGAGGGGGAGGGGTGGGCTTCGCTGCAGCCACGCCCCTGCCTCGTCCCCTTTGATGAGGTCATGGGGTTTGTTGGAGTCGCAGGTCAACTCCCCAAAGCCGACTTCTCTGGAGTTCGTCCCTGGGACTCGGTCGTGAGCAGGGAGTCGGCCGCCCTGCCGTCGACTCCTCAGGAGGCGGCTCTTTGTCCTGGGGTCTTGAGGGGCGCAGCCTGCCCCGGTGTCTTGAAAGGTTCCGGGACTCGGGTTGGCCTACCCGTGGCCCATTACTCCGACAGTAGTCCCCGAAGCTGGTGAGGCACCGCGGACGATCGGCCGAGAAGCCTCAGCAGTTTCTCTTTCCGGGTGCTCAACACATGGTCCTTGATTGTCTTCTGCCAGGCCGACTAGAAGGAGTCGGACTTGCTCAACTCGGACTCACTTAATTCCGACTCGCTCAGTATTTCGAACGTCGTGGCGGGATTTAAGTGGCGTGCTAGCTAAGCCTCCAGGCCGCCGCCCGTTCTAGGCCTGTCACGCGAGGGCACGTGGCTAGGCCATCCTACCAGCCTACACACGCGACGGGACATGCCCACAGGCGGGGCCCGCCGCTACCGCGCCTCAGCGCCCGAGCGGATCCGCTGCAGCCCTGGTGGACGGTTGGGATTCCCGTGGAGTTACTACGCGCAGTAACTTTATCGTGGATCATGGGGTCGTGGGCGCAGTAAATCCCCACGTCCGCCCCCTCGGCTTCGCAGCCCACGAGGCTATAAGTAGGGGGAAGAGGGGGCCACGCGCGCCCCTCCTTCCCACTACTCCTCGTTCTCTTCCTTCTTGCTGCTCCTCGCTCTCCTCCTTCCTCTTCTCTTCTTCACTCCGCCGCGCGCCCAAGCTCCGGCGAACGATGCGGCGACAGCTCGCGATGAGTTCTTCCTCCGCTGCCGCACCTCCCCCAGTGCGCTCCGGCACCTGGGACAGCTCCGAAGTTCATGAAGACCACATCGAGTTCCTCCGCCGGACTCGTCGGCTCCCCGGCGAGGATCGCGTGCAGGTGCGTCTTGCGCCAAAGGGGGAGATTTCCCCCACACCGCAGGAGGGCGAGTGGGTTATCTTCCGCTCGCACTGCCTGTGTGGGTTGGGGCTGCCGGCGAGCAGTTTCTTCCGGTCCTTCCTGGAGTTCTACGACCTCCAGCCGCACCACCTCACCCCCAACGCAGTGGTGCTGTTATCCGCCTTCGTGGCAATGTGCGAAGGCTTCCTCGGAGTCCTCCCCACCCTCGAGCTCTGGGGGGAGTTTTTCTTCTCCAAGCTCGGCACCCAGGTTGCGGGCGTGCCGGCTCAGTGCGGCGCATTCATCATCGTGCGAAGGTCGGGGGCCGACAATCCCTTCCCCTCCATCTCGCTGATCAAGTCGGTGAAGATGTGGCAGAGATCCTACTTCTACGTTAAGAACGCCTCCGCGAGGGGGGACTGGGTCAATCTGCCGGCTTTTGAAGCCGGCCCGCCAGCTGGGCGACTGCCCAACTGGTCGTACCGGGCCAAGTTGCTGATGCCTGAGGGAGCCGGCGCCATGACGCGACTCCGAGTGCTGACGCAGTCGGAGGGTCTGACTGGTCCGGACCTGCTGGCCGCCTTCGTTTCGCGCCGAGTTCTCCCACTCCAAGGCTGCCCCCATATGATATGCCAGATGAGCGAGCACCGTGACCCGAGTCGGATGTGCACCAAGGACATGCCTCACGAAGAGGTGGCCTTCATGGTGAACTACCTCTCGGACAGCAGGCTCCTGGAGGTCTGGCGGTTCGGCAAGGAGCCGTACTCCCACGCCAACCCCCCGCCCGTGGTGAGTCGCCTTTCTTTTCTTTCTTTGGATTGTCTTCTTCTTGCCGAGTTTTGTTTTGACCACTCGGCTTTGGTTAGAATCCCCTCCTCCACCCACCAGCCAGCACCTCGGGGCCGGCCTGCGAGTTCCTCGCCGACCGGGCGGAGAGCGATGTCGATGACCCCGATCTGGGGGCGGCGGCTCTGGAAGATGACACCGAGGGAGGAGGAGGAACAGCAGGCGACTTCAGGCCCTCGGCCACTTTCGCCGACTGGCCTGACGACGACGCCGAGGGAGAAGTCGCCCCTCGCCATCGGCCAGGAGCCAGCCAGCCTGGCGCGGGCTCTTCTGTCGCGCCGGGTGCTCCAGGCAGCGGAAAGAAGCACAGGGCCGTGCCGACCTTGTTCGGCAGTCGGCCGAAGAAGCCCAAGGGTTCGGCTGCGGCGACCCGGCGGGATGAGGCGGCCGCGAAGGCCATCCGCTTCCGTAAGGAAGTGAAGAAGCCGCCATTGGTCTTCGCGTAAGTATTCTGTCTTCAAAGTTTTATTCTTTCTTTGTGACTTTGTCTAAGTCTCTGCTTGCCCCTCTTGCTTCAGGGCTCCCCTCTCTCTTGAGAGGGTCACCGCTGCCTCCGTCATGGGGTCAGTGGAGACGTCTGCCACCACTCGCGGATTGACCCCGCTGCTGACCTCCGGGAGGCGATGGAGTGGTATGCGCAGGAGAAGTGCAACGAAGAAGAGGCCCTCCGCCTGGAGAAGGCGGAGGCCGACAGGGCGGAGGCCTCCACAAAGAAAAAACTGGCGGAGGCCGAAGCCGCCGCCGCGGTGAAACGGCAGGCTGAGGAAGCCGCACGCCGCCAGTCGGCGGTGCTCGTTACCCCATTGAACTCTGCGCCGCCGCCTCCGGAGTTCACGGGGCAGACTAGGGAAGCCGGCGGGGAGAACCCCGTCGTGGGGGGGAGGGCGGCGACCCCTCTACGCCGGATGTGAACGTTCCGCCGCCACCTCCACCGCTGTCTGAAGGTGCGCATGGTGAGCAGCCGGCGGGCCCTCCGGTGCCGCCGACCGAGGATGAGGCTGTGGCGAGGCTACTCCTTCAAGTCGGCTCGCCAACGCGCCGCCGTCTGGAGAAGGCGACTTCGGCACCCCGCCCCCTGGAAGCCGGCGCCGCCAGCTCGGCGATCCTAGACACCGAGGCGATGAGCGCCGCGCCCATTTGGTGGGTGCGAGGAGGCGGCATAGGGCCGCTGAACCAGGCGCCTCTAGACGTCCAGGCGAAGCTTCGTGCCGAGGGCGACGCTCTCTAGAATTGCACCAAGGCGTACCTGGCGTCGCGGGCAGCCGTCCGGGTATGTTTTTCCTTTTGGCCTTTGTTTTTCTTGTTCCTCTCTGTGGGGGCGCGCCAGCGCACCCACTGGGTGTAGTCCCCGAGTTTCGGGCTGGCTGCTGAGCAGGCAGCCCGGAACTCCAATTGATGAACTTTGGGTGTTAACTTTTTTTCTGAAACATTCGTCGTAGGACTACCACAACCTCCGCATCACTGCCTTCAACCGTAACGTCGAAGAGTTGGGCAAGCGGACCGTCGATCTGTCGGAGAGCCGGAGTAAGTCCTTTTCCTTCTTCGTGGGGGCGCGCTGGTGCACCCGCGGGCTGTAGTCCCCGAGATTCGGGCCGACTGCTGAGCAGTCAGGCCGGTTCTCCCCGGCGACCTTCTTTACTGATGACTTGACGCCTTCTTTCTTTCTTCTTCTCAGGGGCCAACGCTACTCTTCAACAGCAGCTGAGCGACGCCAACTCCGCTTTGCGTGCCAAAGAGGAGGAGTGCAGCAAGCTCGCCACGGAGCGCGATCTGCTGGCCACTCAATTGGCAGAGCAGAAGGAGCTGCTTGTGAAGACGCAGAGGGAGGCGGAGGAGACGGAAACCGCCCTCCTGGCCGAGTTCGCGAGCGAGCGCTCCTCCTGGTCTGATAAGGAGGCGCTGCTGTCCTCCGGCTTCCACGAGATAGAAGACATCGTTGATGGTGAGTTTCTTTATTTTCTTTCTTCGAGCTGCCGACTCCTGGTTTTTGACTTGCTTCTTCGTTTCTTCGTGTATTTGCAGACTTCTTCCCTGGGCAGTCACAGGCCGCCATCCAAGCCATCGAGGCTGACCGTGAAGGTCGGAGGGCGGAGGGCGCAGAGATTGCCGCCGATGTCCCCCGAACTCTTGACGAGCACATCCTGAGTATCGAGGCTCGCCTTCGGCCGGCTCACCGGATGTTGCACCGGCTTCAGCGTGTCGGTGCCCAGGCGATTGCCGCCCTGTGGCCGGATATGCAGGCTCCGCGCACCCCCAGCCCGACGGCCGACTGGCTGGAGGTCGCGGCTGGTCGTCTTGAGGCCTGGAAGGGCTCTTCGGCCCGAGCTGGAGCGCGTTGGGCCTTGGAGTTCGTCAAGGCATGGTATCCGGGGCTGGACCTAGACTGGCTGGCCATGCTTCGGTCAGAGGCCCAGCCGGAGCTGGCGGCCGTGGAAGATGCCCTCGTCAAGCGTGCTACGGTGATCGTCGAGTACACCGACACCAGCATCTTCGTCCCCGAGCGGTCTGAAGACGGCAAGGAGGTACCGCCAGAGTGGTTTGGGATGAACCCAGACTACGGCGAGGACTCGATGGAGGTGATTGGCTCCAGCGTCGAGGAAGAGGGTGAGGTGGAGGACGGAGGCGAGGCGGAGGCACCAGAAGACAGAGCAGACGACCAGCCTCAGCTCGACTGTGCCTCCAGCAACGAGCCGCGTGCGACCGACCCGACTGCCGCCGGAGGCGATCAAGCCAAGACTAGCCAGCCGGCCGCCCCGACGCCTGGCGCTCGCGCCTCCTCCGACCCTCCGAGTCCGTCTGCTGCTTCCTAAGCTGTCGATGTATCTTTGTTTTGTCTGCTTCAGTAGTCTTTGAAGAACTTGTTAATTCGCACAATTCCACCCGCGGGGTGTATTTTGAACCTCTACTCGAAAATTCAGCCAAGGGCCTATGTTATGTAAATATATTTATCTGAGTTCTATCTTTTCTTGCTCATTGCTCTTTTGGCTTTTTCCTTTGCCGCTTTCTCTTAGTTGCCTGCCTTGCCAATCGGATAGCCGCTCTGCGGACTGTTGCTAGATCAAGTGCTTGGCTACTTTGGGAAAGCAAGTACTTAGCCGTTTTTAAGAGTTTTTGAGCAAGTTGGATAGAAGACGGCAATCCGACTATCCGAGAGTCGGTTTGCGAGAAAGGCTGGAAGCCGTCTTGAGCTATGTTCTATGCTTTGAGTCCTTAACCATTTTTCATGCGAACACCCATTCTACCTTACCTCTGCCCACCGTACAGTCGCTCTGCGAGCTGCGGCTTCTGACAGAAGATGGTTTAAGTGTTACACACTACTTGTCCGGCTGCAGGAAGCATTTCATAGTGCAAGGCGGCAAGTCCCCGGGCCGACTTGTCGAGCCTGGTGCCAAGCGGCATGACAAAGAGTATCATACTTGTATGCATAATTTTTATCATACAGACAAAAGAGGGCAGTCCCCGAGCTCGTCTCGGGGGGCCCGAAGTCTTGGTACTTTAATACAAAAGGTAGCATCGTACATACTGCATCAACTGTAAAATCTTCGGAGGAGATTTGCATTCCATGGCCGCTCTGTCTCCTTGCCGGAGTCGTCCCTCTTGCATGCTCGGGGCTTCTGAGAATCAATCAGGTAGTAGGAATCGTTGCCCAATACTTTGCTGATGAGGAAAGGGCCTTTCCAAGGCGCCGACAGCTTGTGCTGGCCGGCTGTTCGCTGGATCAGCCGGAGCACAAGGTCGCCTTCTTGGAAATATCTTGGCCTGACCTTCCTGTTGTGGTATCGGCGCAGGCTCTGCTGGTAGATGCTAGACCGGCTGAGTGCCAACAGCCGGCCCTCTTCCAACAAATCGACGTCGTCTTGTCGTGCTTCTTCTGCTTCCTCCTTGGTGTACATGGTGACTCGTGGGGAGTCGAACTCTATGTCCGTTGGGATGACAGCTTCGGCACCGTAGACGAGGAAGAAGGGCGTGAAGCCGGTTGACTTGTTTGGAGTCGTGCGCAGACTCCAGAGGATGGCTGGCAGCTCGTCGAGCCAGCAGCCGGACGAGCGCTCCAGAGGCTCGATCAGCCGAGGCTTGATGCCGGACAGGATGAGGCCGTTTGCTCGCTCCACTTGGCCGTTTGACTGCGGATGGGCGACGGACGCTAGGTCCAGTGGATGCCCTGTGTTGCACAGAAATGGGCCAAGGCGCCTTTGGCGAAATTTGTGCCGTTGTCGGTGATGATGCTGTGTGGTATGCCATACCGAATTGTGATATCGGAGATGAAAGTTACGGCAGTCAGACCGTTCAGCTTCTTGATTGGCTTTGCTTCTATCCACTTGGTGAACTTGTCCACTGCGACAAGTAAGTGAGTTAAACCACCTCGTGCTGTTTTGAATGGTCCCACCATGTCTAGACCCCAAACTGCGAAAGGCCAGGCAATGGGGATGGTCTTGAGTGCAGAAGCTGGCTGGTGCGGCTTGGAGCTGAACTTCTGACACCCTTTGCATTTTTGGACCAACTCCTTGGCCTCTTCCAAGGCAGTTGGCCAGAAGAAACCATGTCGAAAGGCTTTGGCGACGAGTGCTCTTGAAGCCGCATGGTGGCCGCAATCTCCTTGATGGATGTCTTTGAGAATCGCTTGGCCTTGCTCTGGCTCTACGCAGCGCTGATAGACACCAGTGACGCTGCGCCTGACCAGCTCTCTGTTCACTATGGTGTAGGCTGCCGCCCGGCGTTGTATTTGCCGAGCTGAAGTTTCATCAGTCGGCAGCTCTTTGTTCACCAGGAATTTGAGGATGGGCTGGGCCCATGAGGGTGCTGCTATTTCTTCGACTGCCAGAACTGCGACTTGGACGAGGGCGGTTGGGCTGGGAGGCGGCGGGTTGGAGTCAACAACCGCTTGCTGGGTTGATGAAGTCCCCAGGCCGACTGGCGCGGTCCTTGGGCCGAGTTCTGGAGTCTTCGAGTCCTCCACCGTAGTCCCCGGGCCGGGTTTGGCTATGGCAGCTTTGGGGTCTTCCGCCAAAATCCTCGTTCCGACTGCCGGAGCTCTGGAGTCGGATCCGACGTCTTCGGGAGGAGCCCGCACAAAAATGGAGTCTGATTCTGGTGAAGGCTTGACGGACGGCATAAGGAGGCGTTGAAGGGCGACACCAGATGGTATTGCTTGGCGGGTAGAGCCGATTCGTGCCAATGCATCTGCTTGGTCGTTGTCATTTCTCGGCACATGGAGGAACTCGCACCCTTCGAAATACCCGCTGAGTTGTTGCACGAGGAAACGGTAGCTCGCCATGTTTGCATCCTTCGTGTCCCAATCGCCAGATGATTGCTGGACCACTAAGTCTGAGTCGCCATAACACAAGATCCGGCGGATGCCAAGCTCTTTGGCAAGCCGGAGCCCGTGAATGAGCGCCTCGTACTCGGCGACGTTATTGGAGGTGGCAAAGTGGATTTGCAACGCATATTTGAGCTTGTCGCCTTTGGGAGAGGTGAGGACGACGCCGGCTCCCAAGCCAGTGCGCATCTTGGAGCCGTCGAAATGCATCCGCCAATGGGTGGAATCAGGTGCTGGAGGTAGGTACTGGGTCTCGGCCCAGTTGACGAGGAAGTCGGCCAGTGCTTGTGACTTGATAGCGGTGCGGGGCTGGTAGTGGATGGTGTAAGGAGCCAGTTCTATGGCCCACTTGGCCACTCGACCAGAAGCATCTCGGCTACCGATGATCTCGGCAAGTGGGGCCGTGCAGACCACCGTGATTGGATGCTCTTGAAAGTAAGGCTTCAATTTCTTGGCAGCAAAGTGTACGCCATAGCACATCTTCTGGTAGTGGGGGTAGTTCTGCTTGGAGGTCGACAGTTCCTCGCTCAGGTAATATACCGGCCTCGGGACAGGTAGCGCCTTGCCTTCCTCCTTGCGCTCCACTACAATGACCGTGCTGACTACTCGGCTGGTGGCGGCGATGTATAGGAGCATAGGTTCCTTGGGAGTCGGAGCCGCCAGGACGGGTGGAGTAGTCAGCATCTTCTTCAACTGGTTAAAAGCTTCGTCCTCCTTATGGTTCCACTCGAAAAAAGTGGTCTTCTTCATGAGTTGGTATAAGGGGAGAGCTTTCTCGCCCAGTCGACTGATGAATCGGCTGATGGATGCTAAGCAGCCGGTGAACTTCTGCACATCCAGTAGTCGGCTGGGTACCTCCATACTCTCAATGGCCTTGATTTTTACTGGGTTGCATTCTATGCCGCATTCAGAGACCAGGAAACCTAGGAGCTGGCCGGCTGGTACTCCGAAGACGCACTTCTCGGGGTTGAGCTTGATCTGGAACCGGCGCAGGTTCTCAAAAGTCTCCTTGAGGTCTTCCAGCAGTGTTCCACACTTTTCCGTCTTCACCACCACGTCGTCCACGTAAACGTGGGCGTTCCTGCTGAGCTTCTTGAGGAGGCACTTCTACATGCAACGCTGAAAGGTGGCGCCGGCGTTCCTTAAGCCGAATGTCATGGTGAGGTAGCAGAAGGCTCCAAATGGCGTGATGAAAGCAGTTTTCAGTCTGTCAGCCGGGTTTAGCTTGATCTAGTGATATCCTGAGTATGCATCCAAAAAACTCAACAGCTCGCATCCGGCTGTGGAGTCTATCACCTGATCGATTCTTGGTAAAGCAAATGGGTCCTTGGGGCAGGCCTTGTTGAGGCTCGTGTAGTCAATACACATTCGCCACTGCTTGTTCTTCTTTAGTACCAGGACGATTTGCTAGCCATTCTGGAAAGAACACTTCCATAATGAAGTCGGCTGCTAGGAGTCGGGCTATCTCTTCTCCGACAACTCTTCTCTTCTCTTCTGACAAGCGGCGCAGGGGCTGCCTGGCTGCTTTGCATCAGATCGGACATGTAACTTGTGCTCGGCGAATTCCGTCGGTACACCTGGCATGTCTTTGGGGGACCATGCAAAGATGTCCCGATTCTCACGGAGGAAATCGACGAGCTCGCCTTCCTATTTGCCGTCGAGGTTTGCACCTACGACGGTGTACCTCTCTGGGTGCTCCGGGTCCAAGGGTATCTTCTTTGTCTCTTTGGCCGGCTTGAACGAACCCTCAGCCTCCGACTCTTTTGGGTTGGGCGATACCTCAGGCTGCTTGCCGGCCATCGCCACAACTCGCTCAAGGAGCCGCTTCTCAGCCGCGATTACCAGGGACTCGGCCAGCTGACTGCTCTCTGCTGCGCAAGCAAACGACTTCCGGCAGTCGCCAGCCACAGTCAGAATTCCCCTGGAACTGGGAATCTTTATCTTGAGGTAGGCGTAGTGGGGGACCGCCATGAACTTGGCCAAGGAAGGTCGTCCAAGCAGCGCATGGTATGGGCTCTCAAGATCCACCACCTCAAACCAAACGGGCTCTCTACGGAAGTGATCTTTGTCCCCAAAGAGAATGTCCATCAGGATCTTGCCGATTGGCGAGCAGGAAAGCCCAGGAACAATGCCGTGGAACACAGTTCGGCTGTTCTGAAGCTGTCTTTGCTTGATTCCTAACTTCTCCATGGTATCCTTGTCCAGGATATTGATGTTGCTGCCCCCGTCTATCAGAACTCGCGAGAAACACGCGGCTCGTCTGTCTGTAGCAAAGGTGGCGTCCAGGACCAAGGCATAGGAGCCCGGACTCGGCATCACTTCTGGGTGGTCAGCCCTGCTCCAGCTGATGGGCTTCTCAGACCAGTGCATGAACTCTGGCGTCTCTGACGCTACTACATTCACCTCTTGTCGCTGCAGCCGCCTGCTGCGTCGATCATCAGCCACACTGGTGAACACCACATAGGCTCCATCCTCTTCAGGGTATTCGTCTTGTACCGCGCCGACTGGCCTGACAGCCGGCTGCTGGGGCGGAGGCGGAGGCGGCTGCCCAGCAGGCGGGGGAGGCAGGAGGCCATCTCCCTTGGCGATCCTGGTGAGCTAGTGGCACTTCCGGGTGGTGCGATTCGACGGCTTTGTGCCGCTGTGGAACTTGCAAGGTCCATCCAAGGTCTGCTCATAGGAGAAGGCAGGCAACCAGTTTGGCTTGCCGCCTTTCTGTCGCTTAGGCGGGGGCTGCTCATCTGGCTGCTGGGCTTCAATGGTCGCGACCTGCCGGCTACTGGAAGCCGGCTGCGGGGCCTTGCGCTTGTTGTCGCCCTGCTGTTGTCGCCGGACGGCATCTGCCGGCGGAGTTCTTGGAGCTTGAGGAGCCACTTTGCCAGTTGTGTTGATTTGAATTTCCGCCTTCATGGAGGAGTCGGCTGTGGCGTACTTGTCCGCTATGATCAGCAGCTCGTTGAGGGTTTCTGGCTCATCGCAAAGGAGCTTGTGCTTGAGGAGGGGTCCTTCTCTGCACCCGGCCGTGAAGTACTCGATGGCCTGCACCTCGTGCACGCCCTCGCAGGAGTTCCGGAGCTCGGCCCAACACGTGAGGTAATCGCGAGTCGACTCGTCGGGGCCTTGCACGCACAAGGAGAGCTGACGAGGCTTGGGAGGACGCTTGTACGTGCTGGTGAAGTTGCGGACGAATGCTTCGGTGAAGTCGACCCAGCTGTTGATGCTGCGGGGCTTTAGGCTGTTCAGCCATGTCCGGGTCGTGCCCTGGAGCATGAGCGGAACGTACTTTACGGCGACACGCTTGTTGCCGTTTGCTATGCTGACAGCCGTGGAGTAGTCGACTAGCCAGTCTTCCGACTTCACGGAGCCGGTATACTTGGGCGTGTCTCTTGGGAGCGTGAACCCTCTGGGAAAGGGTTTGTCCTGAATGCGGGGCCCGAAACAAGGCAAACCTAGCTCGTCTTCTTCTTCCAGCGCTAAGGATCGGTGGAGTCGGTCGATCCGGTGGCGGGCGTCGTTCTCTCCAACTCCCTCTCGGCGGCCAAGGTGGTCACCGAGAGTCGGATGGCCAACAGGAGGCGGGGAGACTCGCCTCTCCTTGCGGGGAGGGGGAGGGGGATAGTCATCCCGTCGTTCCACTGCTCTTGGGCGACCGTCTCGGTCACGCTCTATGGTAATGCGAGTCCGACTATGGCTGACAGTCGGCTCCTTGTCTCTTCTTCCTCAGGCGCCGCTAGTCGGCGTCCGAGACGTCACGCCTTGATCTCGGTGAAGGTCGTCGACGGGCCGTTGAGGCGCCTCCATGCGGCAGCCGGCCTCGTTCTACGTGGCGGCCGCGTCGAGAAGCTGCTGGACTCGCTCCATCATAAGGCGGCATTCTTCGCCCTCAAAATTGTCTAGCTCGTCCGCCGCTGCCTGGGCGGCTCGGATGTTCTCCGCTGGTGTAGCGTACATAGGGCGGCTTGCCCCAAACAGGTTGGCGATGGCTACGCCGCGCTGCCGGACCGCGCCAAGGCGGCTGGGCCCCGCCGGGGCCGGCGAGCCACTGATGGCGCGATCCATCTCCCGCTGGTAGGCTTCTGACAAGCGCCTCATGCTGGCCAGCTTCTTCGCGCCTTCAACGAGCTGAAGGCGGCGCGCCTCCAACGTCTTTGCGTCAGCGTCTTCTGGAATGGGCGCAGTTAGGTCTTGCAGCGCCGCACCGAGCGAGTCGTGCGCTCCTCCACCGGGGAGCTCGTCATGACTGATGACTAGCACCTCGATGACGGTGCTTCCGTTGCTCTCTACGTGGGGGAGAGGTTCGTCATAGACCACCACATTGGTGGGGAACGCGTCGAGCGACATGGTGTCAGAGTCGACCAGCATCGGGTCGGTGGAGCCTACGGACTCCAAGTCTACAGCAGGCTCGCCGGAAACGTGAGGATGTTCTCGGGGCCGCCCGTGCCTGCATTGGATGCAGGTTCGTCGGAGAGGCGGACCTCGCCGACAAGTTCGGCCAAGGAGCTGACCGCGCAGGCGATCTCGACGCCGCTTAGCGTGTCGGTGCAAACTCCGTCTGGCGTGCCTGGATGGCTGTGCTCGCCAGGGAGGAAAAGGGTTCCCGTCCAGAGCAGATCTCCGGACGGCGGTGCACCAGGCCCCACGGTGGGCGCCAAATGTCGGGGGTTTGGTGCGACATATGCCAACGGATGGCTTATCATGGTGGGGGTGAGTAGAACGTTGCCGGTGCCTGGAAACGGGATGAGGCGAAGACATGCATGCCGGCGAATCTTACCTAGCTTCGGGGCTCTCCGGGGAGATAATACCCCTACTGCTGCTCTGCGGGGTCTCCGCATGATCACTATGGCAAAGTGTTTACACGGTTGCTCCTTGAGCTGTTTTCTGGTGGTAGGAGAGGGCAAGGCTAGCTCTCTCCCTTCTATATGATCTGGTCTAGAGCTAATGGGTTCCAACCCTTTGCATGGGTGCCCTGGGGGGTTTATATAGGCCTAGCCCCCAGGGGTACAATGGTAAACCGGCTAGAGACGGGCCCAGCTGTCAGTGCCTCTGGCCTCCGTCTTCTCTGCCGACCGCTGGGGCCCGCCGACTGGCGGGCCCCGCCGACTGGCCTGGTACGGAGCCGACAGGCCGCGTCCGCAGCGGGCGGGTCTTGCCAGCTGCTGATTATTGTAGTCGTGCTTCTGATGACGCGGGCTTGATCATGAGGTCGTGGCAACAGCCCCGCCGCCTGGCGGGCGATCACTGTTGCCACTCCCCATCACATCTTGATTAATGGCGCGTGGGCCCCGAGGGAGGGCTCGGCCGACTCCCCCGGGCCGACTCCTGCCGGGTCCTACTGGTGGTTCTCCTGCCGTCCCCCGAGATCTCACTGACTGGTGGGACCTGCTGCCTCCAGGCCGTACAGACAAGCTATCGTGGGTGCAGGATTCGGCCCTGCGGCGCTGATGTCAGGGTCGGCATGGCAACAGTGCCACGCCGCGCGGAGATCTTCCGGGGTACGGCGTGTTGTGTCCATGCCTGCCCTTGGTGAGGGGCGGGGGTGGGCTTCGCTGTAGCCACGCCCCTGCCTCGTCCCCTTTGATGAGGTCATGGGGTTTGTTGGAGTCGCAGGTCGACTCCCCAAAGCTGGCTTCTCTAGAATTCGTCCCTGGGACTCGGCCGTGAGCAGGCAGTCAGCCGCCCTGCCGTCGACTCCTCGGGAGGCGGCTCTTTGTCGTGGGGTCTTGAGGGGCGCAGCCTGCCCCAGTGTCTTGAAAGGTTCTGGGACTCGGGTTGGCCTACCTGTGGCCCATTACTCCGACATGTCTTCTCCCTCCTCCAACAATGTAGAAGAGGATGCTTGGTTGATGAAGATCGAGCTGAAGAGAGAGGAGCCCGAAGAACCTCTCGAAGGGGGCAAGAGCAAGGAATCCATCGGACATCAAGCATCGGAGGTCGAGCAAGCCCTGCCGTCCATGGAGGAAGATGAAGGAAATTCTCCTAGAGTTCACTCTCCGGCTTCTGAGAGGGGCACATTGGCTGGCATCTCCACTCGTCCTAATCCTCATCAGACCATAAGATCATCAAACAGCCAAGAGAACCCTGAAGTTCAAGAAGAACTCCCACCAAGGAGGCCTTTACATAGGTTGCATCATAACAATTTTCACAATTTGATTCACAATTATGGGTTCGAAAATACTCCTCGTATGCATATACCGTCCAATTGGGACATATCATGTCCAAGAGAAAGTGATGCAGGAACAAGTTTTTGGGGCAGAGAATAAACATATTATGGTTGAAGTGGAGAACAAAACTGAGTTGCTTCATAAAGCCCTTCACGAGATTCAAGTCCTGAAGGAGGCACTCATGGATATATTGGGAGTTATGTCACCACCACCTCCTTCTTCATCACCAAAAGAAACTTGAGTATCAGGTATGGGCACTCCCCTTGGCTTGTGCCAAGCTTGGGGGAGGTGCCCCGGTACCGTATCACCTCCACCATCTTCTGCCTTTACTTATCTTAGTTCAATCCATAGCTATCTTTTGCTTTAGATGAATAAAAGTTTAGTTCAATCCTTTCTTTTTGAGAGTTTGCTTAGTGATCTATCCTTGTAATTGTGTGCGAGATATATAATAAAGTCTAGTTTGAGTTTTTCTTTCTTTACTTTCATGTTTCAATAAAAAGAAAGGAAATAATTGAAAAAGGTCATATGCTAATCTTATGGTAAGTAATGACATCACATAAGGAAGAGCATAAGTAGAAAATTTTATTGGAGATTTACAAACATAACATTGGTCAATGATGCAATTCATGAAAGAATTAATAAGGGAAGATAAGATTCACATGCAAATACACTATCTTGGACATCTTTTTGTGATTGTGAGCCCCCATCAAATTATTGTATGCCGAAATTGTTGACGTTGGACAAGGAAGACAACGTAATGATTTATGTTTATTCATATTCACATAGAAGTTATATTGTCATAGATCCTTTAACATGTGGTGCTTGCCCCTATCTTTGCTAGTCCGCACTAAGTAGAGATACTACTTGTCAATCCAAAAACCCTTAAACCCAAATCTTATTATGAGAGTCCACCATGCCTACCTAAGGATTAAGTAAAATCCTTCAAGTAAGTTGTCTTCGGTGCAATAAGGCAATAAAAATTGCTTCTAAAAGTGTTGGATCATTTAGTGTAAGAGAAAATTGAGCATTGTACGAACTTGTGTTGGCAAAGAATAAAAGCGACAGACTGCATAATAAAGGTTGCTAGCATAAGGGGCAATATAACATGACGTTCTTTTGCACTAAGAGATTAAGCATACAAACAAATAAGCACATGGCAACTTCCGCTTCCCTTTGGGAAGGGCCTATCTTTTACTTTCATGTATTTACTTTTATGCAAGAGTCAACGTATTTTTCTTTATTCCTTTTTATTTTCTCTTTTGGAAAGCATCATGTGGTGAAGAACGATCTAGGCACATATATTCAGTTGGATGTGGGTAGCATGAGTTATTATTGTTGACATCACCTTTGAGGTGAGGAAAGATCTAGGCACATATATCCAGTTGGATGTGGGAAGCATGAGTTATTATTGTTGACATCACCTTTGAGGGCGCGCCCCTGGACTTGTGGGGCCCCTGGCAGGCCTCCGGAGCCCATCTTCTACTATATGATGCCATTTGACATAGAAAATCAGAAGGATGGTTTCGGGAGGAAGCACCGCCATCTCGAGGCGGAACCTGGGCAGGAGCATGCTACCTCTTGAGCACTGCGTTGGTTTTCCCTTGAAGAGGAAAGGGTGATGCAGCAAAGTAGCGTAAGTATTTCCCTCAGTTTTTGAGAACCAATGTATCAATCCAGTAGGAGACTACACGCAAGCCCCTCGTACCTACACAAACAAATAAGAACCTCGCAACCAACGCGATAAACGGGTTGTCAATCCCTTCACGGTCACTTACGAGAGTGAGATCTGATAGAGATAATAATAATAAGATAAATATTTTTGGTATTTTTATGATAAAGATTGAAAGTAAAGATTGCAAAATAAATGGTGCCAGAAATAGCTTGTTGATGGGAGATTAATATAAAGGAGAATAGACCCGGGGGCCATAGGTTTCACTAGTGGCTTCTCTCAAGATAGCATAAGTATTACGATGGGTGAACAAATTACGGTCGAGCAATTGATAGAAAAGTGCATAATTATGGGAATATCTAGGCATGATCATGTATATAGGCATCACGTCCGTGATAAGTAGACTGAAACGATTCTGCATCTACTACTATTACTCCACACATCGACCGCTATCCAGCATGCATCTAGAGTATTAAGTTCATAAGAACAAAGTGATGCATTAGGAAAGATGACATGATGTAGAGGGACAAACTCAAGCAATATGATATAAACCCCATCTTTTTATCCTCGATGGCAACAATACAATACGTGCCTTGCTGCCCCTGCTGTCACTAGGAAAGGACACCGCAAGATTGAACCCAAAGCTAAGCACTTCTCCCATTGCAAGAAAGATCAATCTAGTAGGCCAAACCAAACTGATAATTCGAAGAGACTTGCAAAGATAACCACTCATACATAAAAGATTTTAGAGAAGAATCAAATATTGTTCATAGATAAACTTGATCATAAACCCACAATTCATCAGATCTCGACAAACACACCGCAAAAAGAGTTACATCAAATAGATCTCCAAGAAGATCGAGGAGAACATTGTGTTGAGATCCAAAGAGAGAGAAGAAGCCATCTAGCTAATAACTATGGACCCAAAGGTCTGAGGTTAACTACTCACACATCATCGGAGGGGCCATGGAGTTGATGTAGAGGTCCTCCGTGATCGATTCCCACTCCGGCGGAGCTCCGGAAAAGGCCCCAAGATGGGATCTCTTGGGTATAGAAGGTTGCGGCGGTGGAAATAGGGTTTCGTGGTGCTCCTGGATGTTTTCGGGGTATATATATATACCACGAGGGAGGAGGAGGAATAAGTAGGTCGGTGGAGCCACGAGGGGGGAGGGCGCGCCCCCCCTGCCTCGTGGCCTCCTCGTTGGTTGCTTGACGTCCACTCCAAGTCCCCTGGATCACGTTTGTTCCAAAAATAACTCTCCCGAAGGTTTTATTCCGTTTGTATTCTGTTTGATATTCTTTTTCTGTGAAACACTGAAATAGGCAAAAAACAGCAATTTGCACTGGGCCTTGGGTTAGTAGGTTAGTCCAAAAAATAATATAAAAGTGTATAAATAAGCCCATTAACATCCAAAACAGATAATATAATAGCATGGAACAATCAAAAATTATAGATACGTTGGAGACGTATCAAGCATCCCTAGGCTTAATTCATGCTCGTCCTCGAGTAGGTAAATGATAAAAACAGAATTTTTGATGTGGAATGCTACCTAGCATAATTCTCAATGTAATTTTATTTATTATGGCATGAATATTCAGATCTGAAAGATTCAAGACAAAAATTTAATATTGACATAAAAATAATAATACTTCAAGCATACTAACTAAGCAATCATGTCTTCTCAAAATAACATGGCAAAAGAAAGTTTATCCCTACAAAATCATATAGTTTGGTCATGCTTCATTTTCGTCACACAAGAATGCTCTCATCTTGCGCAACCCCGATGACAAGCCAAGCAATTGTTTCATACTTTAGTAATCTCAAACTTTTTTCAACTTTCACGCAATACATGAGCGTGAGCCATGGATATAGCACTATGGGTGGAATAGAATAATGATATGGGGTTATGTGGAGAAGACAAAAAGGAGAAAGTCTCACATCGACGAGGCTAATCAATGGGCTAGGGAGATGCCCATCAATTGATGTCAATGCAAGGAGTAGGGATTGCCATGCAACGGATGCACTAGAGCTATAAATGTATGAAAGTTCAACAAAAGAAACTAAGTGGGTGTGCATCCAACTTGCTTACTCACGAAGACCTAGGGCATTTGAGGAAGCCCATTGTTGGAATATACAAGCCAAGTTCTATAATAAAAAATTCCCACTAGTATATGAAAGTGACAAAACAAGAGACTCTCTATCATAAAGATCATGGTGCTACTTTGAAGCACAAGTGTGGAAAAAAAGGATAGTAGCATTGCCCCTTTTTATTTCTTTTTTTCTTCCTTTTTTGGGCCTTTATTTTTTATTTGGCCTTCATTTTTTATTTGGGACAATGCTCTATTAGTGATGATCATCACACTTCTATCTATTTACAAGTCAATGATTACAACTCGATACTAGAACAAAATATGACTCTATATGAATGCCTCCGGCGGTGTACCGGGAAGGGCAATGAATCAAGAGTGACATGCATGAAAAATTATGCATGGTGGCTTTGCCAAAAATACGATGTCAACTACATGATCATGCAAAGCAATATGACAATGATGAAGCGTGTCATAAATGAAACGGTGGAAAGTTGCATGGTAATATATCTCGGAATGGCTATGGAAATGCCATAATAGGTTGGTATGGAAATTGTTTTGAGGAAGATATAAGGAGGTTTATGTGTGATAGAGCGTATCATATCACGGGGTTTGGATGCACCGGCGAAGTTTGCACCAACTCTCAAGGTGAGAAAGGGCAATGCACGGTACCGAAGAGGCTAGCAATGATGGAAGGGTGAGAGTGTGTATAATCCATGGACTCAACATTAGTCATAAAGAAATCATATACTTATTGCAAAAATCTACAAGTCATCAAAAACCAAGCACTACACGCATGCTCCTAGGGGGATAGATTGGTGGGAAAAGACCATCGCTCATCCCCGACCACCACTCATAAGGAAGACAATCTAAGAACACCTCAAGTTTCAAATTTGTTACACAACGGTTACCATACGTGCATGCTACGGGACTTGCAAACTTCAACACAAGTATTTCTCAAATTCACAACTACTCAACTAGCACAACTCTAATATCACCACATTTATATCTCAAAACAATTATCAAGTATCAAACTTATCATAGTATTCAATGCACTTTCTATGATAGTTTTTATTTGTCAGGACCCCGATTCCAAGTCACATCGATCTAGCTGGTAACACCTCATATCACTTTGCGGCCTCACGCACGGTATCCCATGGGTGTCACCTTACCATGGCCCGGGACCGTTTGCGCCTTTTGGCTCACGTATATGATAGTGTCGCTAGCATCCATATGACAGAGAACCCGGGCCGACATGGCTAGTCATGAACCCAAAGCGGCATGGACCTATGGAGACAGGCATACATGAATCACATCGAGCATGTCGGTCATCAGCGATTGATTCCGGGCTGTAGCACTGGGCTAACAGGACTCCGGGGAACCCGGGCTGTAGCAGGCTAGGCAGGACTCCGAAAGTCACAGTGTGACATTTCCCCGAAGGGACAGACATAGGAACGAAGTGAAACACATGCCGACCAGTCAAGTGTCCTGAACAGTAGTGCTAGGCTAGCAGGACTCCGGTGAACCCGGCTGTAGCGGACTACTATGGCTCGAGGAACACTAGACTACATTTCCCCATAAGAAAGGCTGCCAAGGATAAACAACTAGATTGTCGGATCCCACTCATACCAAGCATTTCAATCATACACACAATATGCCCGATATGAGTACATACAACATGGCATCACAACAAAACTCTACAACTCAAGTACTTTATTTAAAGGCTCCAGGGAGCCATACATAACATGTTCATACAAATAGGGGTCACATGACCCGACACTCAAGTCAGACAAACATACAAGCACATGCGGAAGCAACTAGTCTGAGTACAGACTCTAGAAAGAAAGAAGGCTTCTCGAAGCCTGTCTATCTAAATAGGGCCCTCCATGGCCAGGATCACCACCTGGGTGGCTAGTCACTCGTCGACGTCAAGGTCTATGTAGAACCCATCGGAGGGGGCGGTGTTGTCGTCTGAAAACAGTAATTAAGCAAACATGAGTACAAAGGTACTCAGCAAGTCTTACATCAGAACCTACTATACATGCTTATTCTCAAGAAGGTGGTGGGGTTAATGCAGCAAGCCAGCTTTGACTCTTGGCTAAGCTATCCTATGGAACTTCACCAGTAAAATAGTTTTCGCACACGAGTCCACTACTCACCAACACAATACTCCACCGGGGATTCTCCCTCGTCATCCTACGAGAGGGCCATCCTCGGTACTCACACTTATCTTGAGTCTTTTATTAGTACCCATTAACTTGTCTATGAACTGTATAGGCAACCAAGTAGTCCTTTACCATGGACGCGGCTATTCGAATAGTTTTATACCCTGCAGGGGTGTACTTCTTCATACACGCTTTCACCACTTACCGCCGTTTACACGACATGTACTCGGCAACCTTCAAGCGGAAGCCCAGCGAGGGTGTCGGCCACGGTCTACCTAAACACTTAAGTCTCTAGTCCAGGTTTATCGCCTATCCAGGTTCCATCCGTAGGGAGTCCGGCCGAGATTTCCACATACGGCCCCGAACGATGTGAACAGGGATCCCGAGACACCAAACGGGTGACTCGGTACACCGTGCCATGGTGTATCTACCGCAACATAGCCCACCCCTAGGGTCAGTGCTACGCACGGCCGCCAACACATAACCTACAAAAACCAGAAACTATTTGCAACTCCTGGACAGAGTACTAGGGTGGTTAAGAAGCCGAGAGGGTCAATTAAGGATCCCAATGCATGGTAGTAGCTGAATCTTAAATCACACATACAGATCTCAGTTCTTAGGGACGGCCTCAATGAAACAACCCACCATGTACTCCTACATGGCCTCTCATCGATACCTTTACCAAAACATGCTCAACACATCCGTCACATTACCGGCATAAGCATTTCACTCTGGCCCATCACCCAGATGAACCAGACCTGACACAACTCTAGGCATAGCAAGGTAGGAATCACATACATGGCTCAATCAACTCCTACACATGCTAGTGGGTTTCATCTAGTTACTGTGGCAATGACAGGTCATGCAGAGGATAAGGGTTCAACTACCGTAGCACACAGCAGTTTGAATCGCGTTGTCTTAATGCAGTAAACAAGAGCAGAAGCAAGAACATGGGTTTGTATCGGAATGATCAATGGTTGCTTGCCTGATGGAGTGGTAGTGGGATACTGCCCTTCAGTTGGATACTCGTGAATATCCTTGGAGGCAGAACCTACCACGAAGAACACATCGGAACACAATCAACACATGATGATATGCAACAATATGATGCATGCTATGACATGGCAATATGAATGTGTCTTGGCCTAATGCAAGCTATAACAGAAAGGAATGAACTCATTTGAATCAAAGATTCAAATATTAGTTCATTAAACATGGCCTTAATAGTGCATTTCCTTATTCTACTTAAACATCAAGGTAAACTTGTTTTGTCATGCATGAAACCATTACAGATGGATAGATTGAATTTTTCGGATCATTTTTCATATATAAATCTTTGCATTTGGAGCTATGGTTGATTTTCTATGATTTTTAGAAGTTTTAACTATTTTTTGGAAATTCCTGAATAAAAATAAATCCAGAAAATGCATTACTGCGTCAGCATTGCGTCATGCTGATCTCAGCAGGTCAAAGGCGCCAACCCAAGTCAAACCTGACTGGTGGGCCCCTTTTGTCAGCCTCTCAGCTAATTAACAGGATTAGATTAACACTAATTAGCTGTCAGTGGGGCCTGGGCCCACATGTCAGGGACTGATTTAAATAAAATTAAATAAAACTAATCCTAAATTAGTTAGCAGACCGGCCCCACCTGTCATAGACTCAGGGGGGTCTACCTGGGCCCACCCAGGAGTCAAACTGGGTCAAACTCGCCGGCGACTCGACGCCGGCGAGGCCCGAGACGGTGGCGCAGCTCGGAAAACGCCCACAGGGCACGGGCGAGGCCGTTCTTGGGCTTGTTGGAGAGCTCTTGCAGTCGCGCATCTAGTGGTGGTGGAGGCCGGGCCTACGGTGGCCGGAGGCGACGACGGCGAGCTCCAAGGCGGCGGCCGGAGTTCGGCCATGTGCGGGGAGTGGCCTGCGGCGTGCAAACACGGAAACTGAAGCACTAGCGAGGCACTACGCGATGTGGCAAGCACGTTGCATAGCACAGGAGGACCAAATGGTCGCCGGAGCGACGCCGGCGACGAGCTTGAGCGGAGATGAGCTTCGGCCATGGTGGAACTATGGACTAGAGGGTGCAAACGCGTGGGAAAGAAGAGGGGAAAGGCGGCGGAGCTCACGGGGAGGTCGATGAGCAGCTCAGTGGGCTCGGGGGCGACCGGAGCGAGGCGAATCGATGAACGGCGTCCGGCAGGTACCGAGGTTGAAGACGATCCGATGGTGGCGATGCAGGGCCTCCGGCGATGCGTGGCTCGGTGGGGAGGGTGAGGGCGTCGCGGCGGAGCTTCTAGACATGTCAGAGAGGCGAGGGGGTGACGGAGAGCGCGACTACGGTGGTGAGATGGCGACAAGCTCGTCGGCCATGGTGCGGGAGAGGGTGAGGGAGACGAGGGGAGAATGAGCGAGGATGAGAGGGGGACGTGGGGGTCGCGTGGCACCCCTAGGCGTCTCCAGGCGTCGGCGGAAGCAGGAGGTGGCCGGCGTGTGGCCGCGGGCGCTGGCCACGCGCTCCGCGTCCTTCTGGCGCGAGGAGGACGATGACTGGCAGAGCCAGTAGGCTGGGCCGAGCCAGGTGGCTGGGCCAGCACAGGTAAGGCCCGGGTGGGCTTCCCTCTCTCTCTCTCTCTTTTTATTTGTTTCTGTTTTACTAATTAACTGCAACTGTTGGGCTTTAAATAAAATACTAAAACGTTTCCAAAAATCCTGAAAATAATTGTGGGCTCTGTTTAGATTATTTCCAACAGCAAACATTTATTTCCAGGATTATTTGAGAATTTAAATTATTTTATAGCATTTAAATGCCCAAATTCAAATACTTATGATTTAATTCAATGACCTTCTGTTGACCTAGAAAATTGTGCACCAATTTTGCCAGAGGTTTTAACCCAAGACAAGGAGGGTGAACTTTTTAGAAGGGCATTTCAGGTTCATTGAAAATAATTTTAGTAAACCCTAGTTGTTTCCAGGGCGTGGGTGTTGGGGGTTTCTGCTTTCCCCATTTCAAATTTAAGAGAAAATTAAACATGATGCACACTCTAATGCTTGAACTAGCTAGGGTGTGACAACTCACCCCCACTCAAAAGAATCTCGTCCCGAGATTTAGGATCCTCCGGGAAGAAGGTGGGGTACTCAAGTCGAAGACGATCCTCCCTTTCCCAAGTGGCTTCTTTCTCGGAATGGTGTGACCATTGAACCTTGAGAAACTTGATATTCCGACATCGAGTGGTATGCTCGGCCTGATCAAGGATACGAATGGGATATTCCCGATAGGAGAGGTTATCTTGTAGATCAAGCGTTTTGTGGTCCACTCCACGGATAGGATCCGCGAAGCAACGCCTGAGTTGTGAAATGTGGAAGACATTGTGAACTCTGGAAAGATGCAGAGGTAGTTCCAATTGGTAGGCAACTTCTCCTCGTTTGGCAAGAATGCGAAAGGGTCCAATGTAACGAGGGCCCAATTTGCCTTTGATACCGAAATGATGGGTTCCCTTTAACGGAGTAACCCAAAGGTAAGCCTTCTCGTCGACTTCATAAGTCATAGGCTTATGTTTACGATCATATTGACTCTTTTGACGAGATTGGGCTGTTTTCAATTTCTCACGAATAACGCGAACCTGCTCTTCTGCTTCCTGAATCATATCCGGGCCAAAGAGTTGTCTTTCCCTGGTTTCCGACCAGTTAAGAGGCGTTCGACATTTTCGTCCATAGAGAACTTCGAAAGGAGCCTTGCCCAAGCTGGCTTGATAACTATTGTTATAAGCAAACTCCGCGAATGGAAGGCATTTCTCCCAACTCATTCTGAACGAGATGCAGAAGCTCGGAGCATATCGTCCAGAATTTGATTGACTCGCTCTACTTGACCACTTGATTGAGGATGGAAGGCAGTACTAAAAGAGAGACGAGTTCCCATAGCATTTTGGAAACTTTCCCAAAATCGAGAGGTGAAGAGACTCCCACGGTCTGAGTTAATTTCCAATGGAACACCATGAAGAGACACTATTCCGGAGATGTATAAATCGGCTAGCTGGCTAGCGGTGATACTCTCACGAACAGGTAGAAAGTCGGCTACTTTGGAAAGACGGTCGATCACGACGAAGATGGCATTATTCCCTCTCTTGGTCCTGGGAAACCCAGTGATGAAATCCATACTGATTTTATCCCATTTCCATTCGGGAATAGCCAAAGGTTGAAGAGTGCCAGCAGGTCGTTGATGCTCTGCTTTAACATGACGACAAATGTCGCAATTAGCAATGTATTGAGCGATTTCTCTCTTCATCCTAGTCCACCAAAACCTCTGGCGTAGGTCTTGATACATTTTAGTACTACCGGGATGAATGGTGAGAGGGGATTCATGAGCTTCCTTAAGGATCAACTGGCGCAGATGTTGTTTCTTGGGAACCACCAAACGGTTCTTGAAGAAGACAGCACCTCGCTCATCCATGGATAAACATTTAGCAACTCCGCTAGCGATGTTTTCCTTAATCCGGGATATGCCCTTATCATACCGCTGGGCGGTTATGATTTGATCCATAAGGGTAGGTTTCGCCACTAGGGTGGATAGGAATCCTCGAGGAACAATGTGAAGGTTAAGCTTACGGAATTCCTCATGGAGAGGTGGTTGACTCTGTTGTAACATCAGGTTGTTACAATAGGATTTACGGCTTAGTGCATCAGCCATGACATTGGCTTTGCCCGGGTGTAAGTTATTCCTAAGTCGTAAGCCGAGATCAACTCAACCCAACGTCTTTGCCTGAGATTCAAGTCTGGTTGGGTGAAGATATATTTCAAACTTTGGTGATCAGTGAAGATCTTGCAACGATTACCGAGGAGGTAATGTCGCCAGGTTTTAGGTGCATGGACTACAGCTGCAAGCTCTAGATCATGTGTGGGATAATTTTCCTCATGTGGGTGTAATTGCCGTGAAGCATAGGCAATTACCTGACAATCCTGCATGAGTATGCAACCTAGTCCTTGTCGCGAGGCGTCGCAATAGATAATAAAGTCCTTGGAGAAATCTGGTGGTACCAGTACGGGAGCAGATGTCAGGCATCTTTTCAGTTCCTGAAAGCTGAACTCGCACTGCGGAGTCCACTCGAACTTTTTATCTTTCTTGAGGAGTTCAGTTAGAGGTTTAGCAACCTTGGAGAAATTCTCGACGAAGCGGCGGCAATAGCTCGCTAAGCCAAGGAAACTCCGAACTTGCTTGACCGTCTCAGGTGGAGTCCAATCAAGGACGGCTTGAACTCGCTCGGGATTGACAGCAATACCCTTGCCAGAGATTACATGGCCTAGATAGGTCACTTCTGGCAACCAAAATTCACACTTGGAGAATTTGGCATAAAGGCGATGCTCTCGAAGTTTCATCAATACCAGCCTTAGATGTTCGGCATGTTCCTCTTCATTCTTGGAGTAGATGAGTATGTCATCGAGGTATACCATGACGAATTTATCCAAGTACTCCATGAAAACCGAGTTCATTAACCGAGAGAAGGTAGCTGGGGCATTGGTTAAACCAAAGGACATGACGGTGTACTCGTATTGACCATAACGAGTAACAAAGGCCGTTTTGGGAATGTCCCCATTTCTGATTTTGATTTGATGGTAGCCCAACCTCAAATCCATCTTGGAAAAGACTGAGGATCCAGCGAGCTGATCATATAGATCGTTAATCCTAGGAAGCGGGTATTTGTTCTTGATGGTGACCAGGTTGACAGGGCGGTAGTCCACAACCATTCGGTCCGTTCCATCCTTCTTCTTGACGAAGAGGATGGGGCAAGCCCAAGGTGAGGAACTAGGACGGATGAAACCCTTTTTCAAGGACTCATCGAGTTGGTTTTTAAGCTCGGCTAGTTCTAAGGGTGCCATATTGTAGGGTCTTCTAGAAATTGGCATGGTTCCTGGAACAAGGTCTATCACAAATTCGACATCCCTGTCAAGTGGAACACCTGGCAGTTCTTTTGGAAAGACATCCGGAAAGTCTCGGACTATCGGAACATCCTCAAGGTCTGGAAGGGGGTTGGCATTTAGGGAGTAAAGCTGGCGCTTGGCCACTCGAGTTAAGACATTGACTGTCTTGCCCGATGGGTGAGTAAGCTGAACGGTTCTAGTGGCACAATCAATCTTAGCGTAATGAGCTGACATCCAGTCCATACCCAAGATGATGTTTATGTCCGTGGACTTGAGAGCTATCAAGGATGCAAGGAAGACAAGTCTATCGACAAGAATTTCGTTCCCATGACTTACTCTAGAAGTTTGCCATTTGGAACCCGGAGTTTGAATTACCATGGAAGTGGGCATGTCACAGAATGTCGTGTTATGCAATCGAGCATAGCTCTCGGATATGAATGAATGAGATGCTCCAGTATCGAAAAGAACAGATGTCGGATGGCAGTTAACAAGGAGCGTACCAAGGACGACGTTGGGATCCTCATGAGCCTCCTCGGCTGAAACATAGTTGACATGGCCATGTGCAGTGGTGGCCGGCTTGGCGTAGAATGTTTTTCCCGCGGGCTTACCACAGCCAACGGACTTTCCAGTTTGATTGGGGTTGTTGTTCTGGGGACACTCTCGGCTATAGTGACCCGGCTCTCCACACTTAAAGCATGTCACCACATTGGGGCATGGAGCAGCATTAGCAGCGGGGCCACCATAGGGCTTGGGCGGTGTAAATTGCTAGTTGGGACGAGGCGCCTCAAAGGATGGCCTCGGGATAAACCTGGGTGGCAGTGCCGTGCTTGGGATCCACACCCGGCGCTTCTGAGCTCCAGAGCCGGATGAAGAGCCAAAGTCACGGGAGTGCTTGCCTGAAGCGTCATAATCAGTCTGGCCTGTCTCAGCATTGATGGCTTTATTGACCAACTTCTGAAAGGAGGTGCACTCGTGCAGACGAAGATCGCGGCGAAGCTCAGGGCTAAGTCCCTTGCGGAACCTTGCTTGCTTCTTAGCGTCAATAGATACCTCTTCGGGAGCATAGCATGCCAGATTTCCAAATTCACGACTATAAGCATCCACAGTCAGTCTTCCTTGGGTGAAGTTGCAGAACTCCTCCCTCTTGCGATCCATGAGACCTTCCGGAATGTGATGCTCGCGGAAAGCCTCACTGAACTCAGCCCAAGTAGCAACTTGGCCGACCGGGCGCATAGCTTCGAAGTTTTCCCACCAAAGGCTAGCAGGGCCTTCGAGGTGATAGGCAGCATAGGTAACCTTGTCGGCTTCGGCTATGTTGGCAGAACGTAGCTTGTGAGTGATGCTGCGAAGCCAGTCATCTGCGTCGAGGGGTTCGACGGAATGATTAAACTTTGGTGGGTACAGCTTGATAAAGTCATTGATTGACACCAAGTCATTTCGTGGGTGGCGTGCAGTGTTCTGCTCAATCCGCTCTAGCAGGCGGTTAGTCTCACGCTTGTTTCTTTCCGCCTCCAGCATTACTTCGGCTAGAGAAGGCGGGTGAGGCAAATTTTCACCTCTAGTTGCACTGGCTTCCCCCTGCTCCGAGGCAGCAGGGTTGCTGCGGGTGTTGACCATCCTAGGAGAAAACAAGACAATGGTTTAGATAAGGATGGCTCAAACTTAGCAAGGAGTGCAGAATGTAATGGATAACGCGGAATGCAGAGATGTTCATCCGTATGTCATGGTAATATAAAACTGCCATATATATACCAAAGGTCATACACATCATACATAGTTTAGTACAAGCCCAGACTACAGTACAACTATGATGAAAGATGTTACATCTCATCGGAGGCATTCCAAGCTCCTATACAGTATTTGTCTACACCTCCGGATTTGATTACACACAAAGTCATATTCCACAAGTCTCACAGGATAGTGGAGATACAACTACTACAATACTAGTGGTACTACTACTAACTCAGACAGCTCTGTAGTAGTCCTCATAGAAGTCACCTCCATAGCCTGGAAGTTCAACGTGACCATCCGGGAACAGATGGTCCTGAGGAGCCTATGGACCATAGGGGCTAGGATGAGGTCTTGGACCAACAAACGGTGGCCTGCGGGGACCACGGAGTGGGGTGATGCCTCCCACATCACGCCAATCCACCATGTCTGGCAGAGCTGATCTCACAGGATACAGATCCCTTGTATCCATACATCCAGCTTGCACCGCAGGTGCAAACCGAGTCAATGTGGCCCAATGATCAGCACGGGTATTGAAAAGCTCCAGCCTCAAGGCCCGATTCTCTCGGTCCTTACCTTCGAGCATCTCGGCAGTGGTACGAGTTAATGAGTCCTCCTGAGTGGAGTCAGCATAGATAGCCTGAAGATACCCTTGCGCTCCCGGAAGTGAAGCTCGCATGTAACGAAAGTCGGTGTTCCGAAGCAGGCCAATCCGGACTCGCAAGATGGTCATCATGGAATAGGAAGCATCCTGCACAGCCATCTCAACAGTAACCCCGAGTCCATAGGAACAGTGAAGGGGCTCGGTAGATCCAGGATAAGAAGGAAATATCCTGACGGTGCAGAGATATTGGCTTTGATTAAATTCGCGGAACTGCTCTTCGACGGTGTATTCGGGATACCAACGGTAGCTCGTCTCGATCATTACCTGGACTAACATAGCAGTATGACCGGGCACGTCGAGGCACCAGGTCAGGCGAACCACTTGGTTTTGAACACGGTTGGCCATCTGAAAGCACAACCACAAAGCAAAGACATAAGAATTTCTAGGGAAAAATTGGACAGCATAACCGTTGTAAATGCTCAGAAAAAGATTTGAGACATCCACAACAGTTCGCAATACCACTCAACAACATCATATCAAGATTCTGATCCAATTAGCAACATACTAAAATAGTAAAAACTAAACTGGGGCTTGTAGCATCAATTCTATAAGCTACTACGGATTAGTAACACGTGAACCTGATAGAAGGAGAGAGCCTAGTCCTTAACCCACGTTGAATGAGAAGAGAATGACTCAGATCAGAGGCTTAGGGTAAAGGAGTAAAAGAGCCTTACGTTCCCTCCCACAATCAATTCCCCTACATATAACTAAAGCATTTCTAGACTCGACATCGACCAGTTTGGCTCAACAAACCTACAGGCAGTCCAGCTCTGATGCCAACGCTGTCAGGACCCCGATTCCAAGTCACATCGATCTAGCCGGTAACACCTCATATCACTTTGCGGCCTCACACACGGTATCCCACGGGTGTCGCCTTACCATGGCCCGGGACCGTTTGCGCCTTTTGGCTCACGTATATGATAGTGTCGCTAGCATCCATATGACAGAGAACCCGGGCCGACATGGCTAGTCATGAACCCAAAGCGGCACAGACCTATGTAGACAGGCATACATGAATCACATCGAGCATGTCGGTCATCAGCGATTGATTACAGGCTGTAGCACTAGGCTAACAGGACTCCGGGGAACTCGGGCTGTAGCAGGCTAGGCAGGACTCCGGAAGTCACAGCGTGACATTTCCCCGAAGGGACAGACATAGGAACGAAGTGAAACACATGACGGCCAGTCAAGTGTCCTGAACAGTAGTGCTAGGCTAGCAGGACTCCAGTGAACCGGGCTGTAGCGGACTATTATGGCTCGAGGAACACTAGACTACATTTCCCCATAAGAAAGGCTGCCAAGGATAAACAACTAGATTGTCGGATCCCACTCATACCAAGCATTTCAATCATACACACAATATGCCCGATATGAGTACATACAACATGGCATCACAACAAAACTCTACAACTCAAGTACTTTATTTAAAGGCTCCAGGGAGCCATACATAACATGTTCATATAGAGAGGGGTCACATGACCCGACACTCAAGTCATACAAACATACAAGCACATGCGGAAGCAACTAGTCTGAGTACAGACTCTAGAAAGAAAGAAGGCTTCTCGAAGCCTGTCTATCTACATAGGGCCCTCCATGGCCAGGATCACCACCTGGGTGGCTAGTCACTCGTCGACGTCAAGGTCAATGTAGAACCCATCGGAGGGGGTGGTGTTGTTGTCTGAAAACAGTAATTAAGCAAAGATGAGTACAAAGGTACTCAGCAAGTCTTACATCAGAACCTACTATACATGCTTATTCTCAAGAAGGTGGTGGGGTTAATGCAGCAAGCCAGCTTTGACTCTTGGCTAAGCTATCCTACGGAACTTCACCAGTAAAATAGTTTTCGCACATGAGTCCACTACTCACCAACACAATACTCCACCGGGGATCCTCCCTCGTCATCCTACGAGAGGGCCATCCTCGGTACTCACACTTATCTTGAGTATTTTATTAGTACCCATTAACTTGTCTATGAACTGTATAGGCAACCAAGTAGTCCTTTACCGCGGACGTGGCTATTCGAATAGTTTTATACCCTGCAGGGGTGTACTTCTTCATACACGCTTTCACCACTTACCGCCATTTACACGACATGTACTCGGCAACCTTCAAGCGGAAGCCCAGCGAGGGTGTCGGCCACGGCCTACCTAAACACTTAAGTCTCTAGTCCAGGTTTATCGCCTATCCAGGTTCCATCCGCAGGGAGTCCGGCCGAGGTTTCCACATACGGCCCCGAACGATGTGAACAGGGTTCCCGAGACACCAAACGGGTGACTCGGTACACCGTGCCACGGTGTATCTACCGCAACATAGCCCACCCCTAGGGTCAGCGCTACGCACGGCCGCCAACACATAACCTACAAACACCAGAAACTATTTGCAACTCCTGGACAGAGTACTAGGGTGGTTAAGAAGCCGAGAGGGTCAATTAAGGATCCCAATGCATGGTAGTAGTTGAATCTTAAATCACACATACATATCTCAGTTCTTAGGGATGGCCTCAATGAAACAACCCACCATGTACTCCTACATGGCCTCTCATCGATACCTTTACCAAAACATGTTCAACACATCCCTCACATTACCGGCATAAGCATTTCACTCTGGCCCATCACCCAGATGAACCAGACCTGACACAACTCTAGGCATAGCAGGCATAGCAAGGTAGGAATCACATACATGGCTCAATCAACTCCTACACATGCTAGTGGGTTTCATCTAGTTACTGTGGTAATGACAGGTCATGCAGAGGATAAGGGTTCAACTACCGTAGCACACAGCAGTTTGAATCGCGTTGTCTTAATGCAGTAAACAAGAGCAGAAGCGAGAACATGGGTTTGTATCGGAATGATCAATGGTTGCTTGCTTGATGGAGTGGTAGTGGGATACTGCCCTTCAATTGGATACTCGTGAATATCCTCGGAGGCAGAACCTACCACGAAGAACACATCGAAACACAATCAACACATGACGATATGCAACAATATGATGCATGCTATGACATGGCAATATGAATGTGTCTTGGCCTAATGCAAGCTATAACAGAAAGGAATGAACTCATTTGAATCAAAGATTCAAATATTAGTTCATTAAACATGGCCTTAATAGTGCATTTCCTTATTCTGCTTAAACAGCAAGGTAAACTTGTTTTTTCATGCATGAAACCATTACAGATGGATAGATTGAATTTTTCTGATCATTTCTCATATATAAATCTTTGCATTTGGAGCTATGGTTGATTTTCTATGATTTTTAGAAGTTTTAACTATTTTTTGGAAATTCCTGAATAAAAATAAATCCAGAAAATGCATTACTGCGTCAGCATTGCGTCATGCTGACCTCAGCAGGTCAAAGGCACCAGCCCAGGTCAAACCTGACTGGTGGGCCCCTTCTGTCAGCCTCTCAGCTAATTAACAGGATTAGATTAACACTAATTAGCTGTCAGTGGGGCCTGGGCCCACATGTCAGTGACTGATTTAATTAAAATTAATTAAAACTAATCCTAAATTAGTTAGCAGACCGGCCCCACCTGTCATAGACTCAGGGGGGTCTTCCTGGACCCACCCAGGAGTCAAACTAGGTCAAACTCGCCGGTGACTCGACGCCGGCGAGGCCCGAGACGGTGGCGCAGCTCGGAAAACGCCCACAGGGCACGGGCAAGGCCGTTCTTGGGCTCGTTGGAGAGCTCTTGCAGTTGCGCATCTAGTGGTGGTGGAGGCCGGGCCTACGGTGGCCGGAGGCAACGACGGCGAGCTCCAAGGCGGCGGCCGGAGTTCGGCCATGTGCGGGGAGTGGGCTGCGGCTTGCAAACACGGAAACTGAAGCGCTAGTGAGGCACTACGCGATGCGGCAAGCACGTTGCATAGCACGGGAGGACCAAATGGTCGCCGGAGCGACGCCGGCGACGAGCTCGAGCGGAGACGAGCTTCGGCCATGGTGGAACTATGGACTAGAGGGTGAAAACACGTCGGAAAGAAGAGGGGAAAGGCGGTGGAGCTCACAGGGAGGTCGATGAGCAGTCAGTGGGCTCAGGGGCGAACGGAGCGAGGCGAATCGATGAACGGCATCTGGCGGGTACCGAGATTGAAGACGATCCGATGGCGGCGATGCAGGGCCTCCGGCGATGCGTGGCTCGGTGGGGAGGGCGAGGGCGTCGCGGCGGAGCTTCTGGACAGGTCAGAGAGGCGAGGGGGTGACGGAGAGCGCGACTACGGCGGTGAGACGGCGACAAGCTCGTCGGCCATGGTGCGGGAGAGGGTGAGGGAGACGAAGGGAGAGTGAGCGAGGATGAGAGGGGGACGTGGGGGTCGCGTGGCACCCCTAGGCGTCTCCAGGCGTCGGCGGAAGCAGGAGGTGGCCGGCGTGTGGCCGCGGGCGCCGGCCACGCTCTCCGCGTCCTTCTGGCGCGAGGAGGACGACGACTGGCGGAGCCAGTAGGCTGGGCCGAGCCAGGTGGCTGGGCCAGCACAGGTAAGGCCCGGGTGGGCTTCCCTCTCTCTCTCTCTCTTTATTTGTTTCTGTTTTTCTAATTAACTACAACTGTTGGGCTTTAAATAAAATACTAAAACGTTTCCAAAAATTCTGAAAATAATTGTGGGCTCTGTTTAGATTATTTCCAACAGCAAACATTTATTTCCAGGATTATTTGAGCATTTAAATTATTTTATAGCATTTAAATGCCCAATTCAAATACTTATGATTTAATTCAATGACCTTCTGTTGACCCTGAAAATTGTGCACCAATTTTGCCAGAGGTTTTAACCCAAGACAAGGAGGGTGAACTTTTTAGAAGGGCATTTCAGGTTCATTGAAAATAATTTTAGTAAACCCTAGTTGTTTCCAGGGGGTGTTGGGGGTTTTTGCTTTCCCCATTTCAAATTTAAGAGAAAATTAAACATGATGCACACTCTAATGCTTGAACTAGCTAGGGTGTGACATTATTATACCCATCTTGGATGCCTATCATATTAGGACTAGTTTCATAACCAAAGAAAATTACCATGCTGTTATAAAGGACTCTCAAAATAATATAAGGGAAGCATGAGAGATTAATAATTTCTATAAAATAAAACCACCACCGTGCTTTAAAAGATATAAGTGAAGCACTAGAGCAAAATTATCTAGCTCAAAAGATATAAGTGAAGCACATAGAGTATTCTAATAAATTTCAATTCATGTGTGTCTCTCCCAAAAGGTGTGTACAGCAAGGATGATTGTGTTAAACTAAAAAGCAAAGACTCAAATCATACAAGACTCTCCAAGCAAAACACATATCATGTGGTGAATAAAAATATAGCCTCAAGTAAAGTTACCGATAGAAGAAGACGAAAGACAGGATGCCTTTCGGGGCATCCCCAAGCTTAGGATTTTGGTTATCCTTGAATTTTACCTTGGGGTGCCATAGGCATCCCCAAGCTTAGGATCTTGCCACTCCTTGTTCCATAATCCCTCAAATCTTTACCCAAAACTTGAAAACTTCACAACACAAAACTTAAACAGAAAATCTCATGAGCTCCGTTAGTAAAAGAAAACAAACCAACACTTAAGGTACTGCAATGAAATCATTATTTATTTATTTTGGTATTAAACCTACTGTATTCCAACTTCACTATGGTTCATAACCTCCGATACTAGCCATAGATTCATCAAAATAAGTAAACAACACACAAAAAATGGAATCTATCAAAAACAGAACAGTCTATAGTAATCTGTAGGTTTCGAATACTTCTGTAACCCCAAAAATTCTAAAATAAATTGCTGGACATGAGGAATTTAAAAGAATAAACTTAATCGCACTCCCCAGTAAAAAAATGGCAGCAAATCTCGTGAGCGCTAAAGTTTCTGTTTTTTACAGCAAGATCGCAAAGACTTTCCCCAAGTCTTCCTGAAGGTTCTACTTGGCACAAACACTAATTAAAAGCACAAAACCACATATAAAAAGAGGCTAGATGAATTATTTATTACTAAACAAATATAAATTGGGTTGCCTCCCAACAAGCGCTATCGTTTAATGCCCCTAGCTAGGCATAAAAGCAAAAATAGATCTAGGTATTATCATCTTTGGTATGCAATCCATAAGTGGCTCTCATAATAGATTCATAAGGTAATTTAATTTTCTTTATAGGAAAGTGTTCCATGCCTTTCCTTAACGGAAATTGGAATCTAATATTCCCTTCTTTCATATCAATAATTGCACCAATCGTTCTAAGGAAAGGTCTACCAAGAATAATGGGACATGTAGGATTGCAATCAATATCAAGAACAATGAAATATATGGGCACATAATTCCTATTTGCAACAATAAGAACATCATTAATTTTTCCCATAGGTTTCTTAATGGTGGAATCCGCAAGGTGCAAGTTTAAAGAACAATCATCAAATTCACGGAAACCTAACACATCACACAAAGTTTTTGGAATCGTGGAAATGCTAGCACCCAAATCACATAAAGCATAGCATTCATGTTATTTAATTTTAATTTTAATAGTGGGTTCCCACTCATCATAAAGTTTTCTAGGGATAGAAACTTCCAATTCAAGCTTTTCTTCATAAGATTGCATTAAAGCATCAATGATATGTTTAGTAAAAGCTTTATTTTGATTATAAGCATGCGGAGAATTTAGCACGGATTGCAACAAGGAAATACAATATATTAAAGAACAATTCTCATAATTAAATTCCTTCAAATCCAAAATAGTGGGTTCATTGCTATGTAAAGTTTTGACCACATCAATCCCACTTTTACCAATTTTTGCATCAAGATCTAAAAACTCTGAATCATTGGGACGCCTTTTAACTAAAGTTGACTCATCTCCAGTCCCATCATTATCAAGATTCATATTGCAAAACAAAGTTTTAATAGGCTACACATCAATCACTTTTATATCTTCATCCTTATTATCATCAAAACTAGAAGAACACGCTTTCACAAAGCAATCTTTTTTAGCATGCATCCTAGCGGTTCTTTCTTTGCACTCATCAATGGAAATTCTAATAGCTTTGAGAGACTCATTGATATCATGCTTAGGTGGAATAGATCTAAGTTTCAAATAATCAACATCAAGAGAAATTCTATCCACGTTACTAGCCAACTCATCAATCTTAGACAATTTTTCTTCAATCAAGGTATTGAAACTCTTTTGCGAACTAATAAATTCTTTAATATTAGATTCAAAATTAGAGGGCATCTTATTATAATTTCCATAACAATTGTTATAGTAATTACCATAATTATTAGAGTAATTACTAGGAAACGGACTAGGATTAAAATTACCTCTATACGCGTTATTACCAAAATTGTTCCTACCAACAAAATTCACATCCATAGATTCATTATTATTCTCAATCAAAGTAGACAAAGGCATATCATTAGGATCAGAAGAAATACTCTTATTAGCAAACAATTTCATAAGTTCATCCATCTTTCCACTCAAAACATTGATTTCTTCTATAGCATGCACCTTTTTACTAGTAGATCTTTCAGTGTGCCATTGAGAAAATTAACCATAATATTATCTAGGAGTTTAGTAGCTTCTCCTAAGGTGATTTCCATAAAAGTGCCTCCCGTGGCCGAATCTAAAAGATTTCTAGAAGCAAAATTCAATCCGGCATATTTTTTTGTATAATCATCAAAAGATTCAAACCATGTGTCTGGCAATTACGTATCATTAATTTCATCCTCTCCCAAGCTTGTGCAACATGTTCATGATCAAGTTGCTTCAAATTCATAATATCGTTTCGAAGAGAGATGATCTTAGCGGGAGGAAAATACTTAGAGATAAAAGCATCTTTGCACTTATTCCATGAATTGATACTATTTTTAGGCAAAGACGAAAACCAAGTTTTAGCACGATCTCTAAGTGAAAATGGGAAAAGCTTCAATTTAACAATATCATTATCCACATGTTTCTTCTTTTGCATATCACACAAATCAACAAAGTTGTTTAGATGGGTAGCGGCATCTTCACTAGGAAGGCCGGAAAACGGATCTTTCATGACAAGATTCAGCAAAGCAACATTAATTTCACAAGACCCGGCATCCGTAAGAGGAGCAACCGAAGTGCTAATAAAATTGTTATTGTTGGTATTGGAAAAATCACACAATTTAGTATTATCTTGAGCCATCATGACAAACAATCCAACATGCAAGCAAGCAAAAGGAAAACAAAAGGCGAACGAAAAAGAGGCGAGTGGAAAAAGAGGGCGAATAAAACGGCAAGGGTGAAGTGGGGGAGAGGAAAACGAGAGGCAAATGGCAAATAATCTAATGCGAGGGATAAGAGTTTGTGATGGGTACTTGCTATGTCTTGACTTGTGCGTAGATCTCCCCGGCAATGGTGCCAGAAATCCTTCTTGCTACCTCTTGAGCACTGCGTTGGTTTTCCCTTGAAGATTAAAGGGTGATATCGATGCAGCAAAGTAGCATAAGTATTTCCCTCAGTTTTCGAGAACCAAGGTATCAATCCAGTAGGAGACTACACGCAAGTCCCTCGTACCTACACAAACAAATAAGAACCTCGCAACCAACACGATAAAGGGGTTGTCAATCCCTTCATGGTCACTTACAAGAGTGAGATCTGATAGAGATAATAATAATAAGATAAATATTTTTGGTATTTTTATGATATAGATTGAAAGTAAATATTGCAAAATAAACGGTGCCAGAAATAGCTTGTTGATGGGAGATTAATATAAAGGAGAATAAACGGGGCCATAGGTTTAACTAGTGGCTTCTCTCAAGATAGCATAAGTATTACGGTGGGTGAACAAATTACTGTCGAGCAATTGATAGAAAAGTGCATAATTATGAGAATATCTAGGCATGATCATGTATATAGGCATCACGTCCATGACAAGTAGACTGAAACGATTCTGCATCTACTACTATTACTCCACACATCGACCGCTATCCAGCATGCATCTAGAGTATTAAGTTCATAAGAACAGAGTAATGCATTAGGCAAGATGACATGATGTAGAGGGATAAACTCAAGCAATATGATATAAACCCTATCTTTTTATCCTCGATGGCAACAATACAATACGTGCCTTGCTACCCCTGCTGTCACTGGGAAAGGACACCGCAAGATTGAACCCAAAGCTAAGCACTTCTCCAATTGCAAGAAAGATCAATCTAGTAGGCTAAACCAAACTGATAATTCAAAGATACTTGCAAAGATAACAAATCATACATAAAAGATTTCAGAGAAGAATCAAATGTTGTTCATAGATAAACTTGATCATAAACCCACAATTCATCGGATCTCGACAAACACACCGCAAAAAGAATTACATTGAATAGATCTCCAAGAAGATCGAGGAGAACTTTGTACTCAGATCCAAAGAGAGAGAAGAAGCCATATCGCTAACAACTATGGACCCGAAGGTCTGAGGTAAACTACTCACACATCATGGAGGGGCCATGGAGTTGATGTAGAGGCCCTCCGTGATCGATTCCCCCTCCGGTGGAGCTCCGGGAAAGGCCCCAAGATGGGATCTCTTGGGTACAGAAGGTTGCGGTGTTGGAAATAGGGTTTCATGGTGCTCCTGGATGTTTTCGGGGTATGTGAATATATATATATATATATATATATATATATATATATATATATATATATATATATATATAGGAGGAAGAAGTAGGTCGGTGGAGCCACGAGGGACCCATGAGGGGGGAGGGCGCGCCCAGGGGGTAGGCGCACCCCCTGCCTCGTGGCCTCCTTGTTGGTTGCTTGACGTCCACTCCAAGTCCCCTGGATCACGTTTGTTCCAAAAATAACTCTCAGAAGATTTTATTCCGTTTGATATTCCTTTTCTGTGAAACACTGAAATAGGCAAAAAACAGCAATTTGCACTGGGCCTTGGGTTAGTAGGTTAGTCCCAAAAATAATATAAAAGTGTATAAATAAGCCCATTAACATCCAAAACAGATAATATAATAGCATGGAACAATCAAAAATTATAGATACGTTGGAGACGTATCAGAGCACTTTTGCTCTCCGGCGAGGCGATTCCGCCGAGGAAACTTCCCTCCAGGAGGGGGAAATCGAAGCCATCGATATCACCAACGATCCTCTCATCATGGGAGGACCAATCTTCATAAACATCTTCACCAACACCATCTCATCTCAAACCCTAGTTCATCTCTTGTATTCAATCTTTGTCTCAAAACCTCAAATTGGCACCTCTGGGTTGCTAGTAGTGTTGACTACATCTTGTAGGTGATGCTAGTTGGTTTATTTGCTGGAAGATTATATGTTCAGATCCTTAATGATATTCAATACTCCTCTGATCTTGAACATCAATATCTTTTGCAAGTAGTTACTTTTGTTCTTGAGGACATGGGAGAAGTCCGGTTATAAGTAATCATGTGAATTTGGTATTCATTTGATATTCTGATGATATGTATGTCTTTGCTTCCTTTAGTGGTGTGATGTGAACGTCGACTACATGACACTTCACCATACTTGGGCCTAAGGGAAAGCATTGTGGAGTAGTAATTAGATGATGAGTTGCTACAGTGACAGAAGCTTAAACCCTAGTTTATGCGCTATTCCGTAAGGGGCTCATTTGGATCCATATGTTTCATGTTATGGTTAGATTTATCTTAATTCTTCTTTCGTAGTTGTGGATGCTTGCGAGAGAGGGTAATCATAAGTGGTAGGCTTGTTAAAGTAAGAACAACACCCAAGCACCGGTGCACCCATATATCAAATTATCAAAGTAACGAACACGAATCAAATAAACATGATGAAAGTGACTAGATGAATTCCCATGTGTCCTCAAGAACTCTTTGCTTGCTATAAGAGAGAGTTCTAGCCTGTCCTTAGCTATAAAAAGGATTGGGATATTGTAACACCCCTATGCAATGGAGCTACAGCAATCCATCATGATGATGCTAAGCTATTGAGATTTGTAATGATAATCATGTTGGGATAAATATATCATTTCAAATTCCTTCTTTGAATTCCATTCAACTTCAAAGTGCAAAATGAAGTTGATCAAAACTTGTTGGAAAAATGTTCACCTTTTAGCAAATAATCCAAAACTATTTGCTGTTAAGGAACACAACATCATCATCAACTCTAAATGGGCCTAATGCTTTTTAACAGAGCAAAAACAGCCTTTTAAAATGCCCTATTATTTTTGAATAAATCCAAAGGGATTCAAAACATTCCCAACATTTTTGTGGCAGTGCACAGTACTTCTTTGAATTTGTTTTGGCCAGTGGCATATTTTTGCAAAGTCATTTGTGGCAAAATAAAATGCAAAAGCTACTGGAAAAAGAAAAAAAATAAAAATAAAAGGGAGAGAGAAAGAGCAACCCCCTCCCTGGACCGAACCCACCTGGGCCGGCCCACCTAACCCACCCGAGCCAGCCCAGTTGCCCCCCTCGCACCGGTCTATCCCCCCGCTCTGTTCCTCGGTCTCAGACCGCAACAGGGGCGTTGCTGCCGAACCCACCTCGCCGGCCATGTCGCTGCAGGCGCCGCGGGGAGGATAAGGACGCCAGCGTCGACACCCTGCCCCCCGAAGATATCTTTTCCCCCCTTCCCCATGAGCTGCTGCTTGCCCTCTCCGCCTCTCCCATCCCTCACCGCATCCGAGCGCCGTTGTGGCCCCGCCGCTGTAACACATGCGGTCCCCAACACCGCCTCACCTCACCTCCGCGCCAAGAAGGACCGCCTCGACCTCCTCTTCCGCCCCGACGAATCACCCGAGCAGGAGCGCCTCTGCATCGTCCCCTATGTCGCCGTCTTCCTCCTCTGCTCCGACAAGCTTCGCCGTCGATTTCGCCGCACCGACCCCTCCTCGAGCATGCTTGAGCACATCTGCAGGAGCATCGTGAGCCTGCGCTTCTTTCCCCTCTCTCTCCTAAGCTATTCCGCCGCCGTAGCCGCCGCTCCGCTAGCACCCGCACGCATCACCACCGACGAGCTCGCCGTCGTGGCCTTCGCCACTATAACACACGGCTGAGCCTCGCATCGAGCTCCGGGAGCTCGTGCGAGTCCAACGCCCCCATTAGCGCGCCTCCTCGTTCCTCCTAGCTCTGTTTCCACTAGCGCTCGAACTCCGACGCTGATAACCCACAAGTATAGGGGCTCGCAACAGTTTTCGAGGGTAGAGTATTCAACCCAAATTTATTGATTCGACACAAGGGGAGCCAAAGAATATTCTCAAGTATTAGCAGCTGAGTTGTCAATTCAACCACACCTGGAAACTTAATATCTGCAGCAAAGTGTTTAGTACCAACTAATATGATAGTAGTGGTAACGGTAGCAAAAGGTAATGATAGCAAAAGTAATGTTTTTGGTATTTTGTAGTGACGATAGCAATAGCAACGGAAAAATAGATAAGTGAAGAACAATATATGGAAAGCTCGTAGGCAATGTATCGGTGATAGAGAATTATGGCGGATGCGGTTCATCATGTAACAGTCATAACATAGGGTGACACAGAACTAGCTCCAATTCATCAATGTAATGTAGGCATGTATTCCGAATATAGTCATACGTGCTTATGGAAAAGAACTTGCATGACATCTTTTGTCCTACCCTCCCGTGGCAGCGGGGTTCTAGCGGAAACTAAGGGATATTAAGGCCTCCTTTTAATAGAGTACCGGACCAAAGCATTAACACATAGTGAATACATGAACTCCTCAAACTACGGTCATCACTGGTAAGTATCCCGATTATTGTCACTTCGGGGTTAACGGATCATAACACATAATAGGTGACTATAGACTTGCAAGATAGGATCAAGAACTCTCATATATTGATGAAAACATAATAGGTTCACATCTGAAATCATGGCACTCGGGCCCTAGTGACAAGCATTAAGCATAGCAAAGTCGTAGCAACATCAATCTCAGAACATAGTGGATACTAGGGATCAAACCCTAACAAAACTAACTCGATTACATGATAAATCTCATCCAACCCATTACCGTCCAGCAAGCCTGCGATGGAATTACTCACGCACGGCGGTGAGCATCATGAAATTGGTGATGGAGGATGGTTGATGATGACGATGGCGACGGATTCCCCTCTCCGGAGCCCCGAACGGACTCCAGATCAGCCCTCCCGAGAGGTTTTAGGGCTTGGCGGCGGCTCCATATCGTAAAACGTGATGAATCCTTCTCCTTGATTTTTTCTCCCCGAAAGCAAATATATAGAGTTGGAGTCGAGGTCGGAGGAGCTCCAGGGGGCCCACGAGGTAGGGGGCGCGCCCTAGGGGGCAGGCGCCCCCCTAACCACGTGGCTAGGGTGTGGGCCCCCTAGTCTTCATCTTTTGCAAGGATATTTTATTATTTCCGAAAAGATGTTCCATGAAGTTTCAGGTCATTCTGAGAAATTTTGTTTCTGCACATAAATAACACCATGGCAATTCTGCTGAAAACAGCGTCAGTCCAGGTTAGTTCCATTCAAATCATGCAAGTTAGAGTCCAAAACAAGGGCAAAAGTGTTTAGAAAAGTAGATATGGCGGAGACCTATCAACTCCCCCAAGCTTAAACCTTTGCTTGTCCTCAAGCAATTCAGTTGATAAAAGTGAAAGTGATAAAGAAAAACTTTTGCAAACTCTGTTTGCTCTTGTTGTTGTAAATATGTAAAGCCAACATTCAAGTTTTTAGCAAAGATTATGAACTAACCATATTCACAATAACGCATAGGTCTCATGTTTACTCATATCAATGGCATAATCAAATAGTGAGAAATAATAATGAATCTCGGATGACAACACTTTCTCAAAACAATCATAATATGATATAACAAGATGGTATCTCGCTAGCCCTTTCCGAGACTGCAAAACATAAATGAAGAGCATCTTTAAAGATCAAGGACTAACTAGACATTGTAATTCATGGTAAAAGAGATCCAGTCAAGTCATACTCAATGTAAACTAACAGTAATGAATGCAAATGACTGCGGTGCTCTCCAACTGGTGCTTTTTAATAAGAGGATGATGACTCAACATGAAAGTAAATAGATAGGCCCTTCGCAGAGGGAAGCAAGGATTTGTAGAGGTGCCAGAGCTCGGTTTTGAAATAGAGGTGAATAATATTTTGAGCGGTATACTTTCATTGTCAACATAACAACCAAGAGATGGCGATATCTTCCATGCTACACACATTATAGGCGGTTCCAAAACAGAATGGTAAAGTTTATACTCCCCCTCCACCAACAAGCATAAATCCATGGCTTGCTCGAAACAACGAGTGCCTACAACTAACAAGAGTCCCAGGGGGAGTTTTGTTTGCAATTATTTTGATTTAGTTTGCATAAAGCATGGGACTGGGCATCCCGGTGACCAGGCACTTTCTCGTGAGTGAGGAGCGGAGTCCACTCCTCTTGAGAATAACCCGCCTAACATGGAAGATACGGACATCCCTAGTTGATACATGAGCTATTCGAGCATACAAAATAGGATATTTATTTGAAGGTTTAGAGTTTGGCACATACAAATTTACTTGGAACGGCAGGTAGATACCGTATATAGGTAGGTATGGTGGACTCATATGGAACAACTTTGGGGTTTATGGAGTTGGATGCACAAGCAGTATTCCTGCTTAGTACAGGTGAAGGCTACCAAAACACTGGGAAGCGACCAGCTAGAGAGCGACAATAGTCATGAACATGCATTAAAATTAATCAACATCAAATGCAAGCATGAGTAGGATATAACCCACCATGAATATAAATATCGTGAAGGCTATGTTGATTTTGTTTCAACTACATGCGTGAACATGCGCCAAGTCAAGTCACTTAAATCATTCAGAGGAGGATACCGCCCTATCATACCACATCACAACCATTTTAATAGCATGTTGGCACACAAGGTAAACCATTATAGGCTCCTAGCTAATCAAGCATGGCACAAGAAACTATGATCTCTAGTTATCATTGCAAACATGTTTATTCATAATAGGCTGAATCAGGAACGATGAACTAATCATATTTACAAAAACAAAAGAGGTCGAGTTCATACCAGCTTTTATCATCTCAGTCAGTCCATCATATATCGTCATAATTGCCTTTCACTTGGACGACCGAACAATGTGGATAATAATAATAGTGCATGTGCATTGAACTAAGCTGGGATCTGCAAGCATTCAATAAACAGGAGAGGATAAGGCAATATGGGCTCTTTTGTTAGATCAACAATAATGCATATAAGAGCCACTTCAACAATTTAATTATGGTCTTCTCCTATCGACCCCCAAAGAAAAGAAAATAAATAAAACTATTTACACGGAAAAGCTCCCAACAAGCAAAAGAAGAACATGAAATCTTTTTGGGTTTTCTTTTTAGTTACTACTACAAGCATAGAAAGTAAACTAATTAAAAACTACAACTAGTTTTTTTGGTTTTTCCTTAAGGTTTATTAAACACACAAGAAGAAAGCATAAAAAGGAAAATAAACTAGCATGGATATTACAGTGAAAAAGTATGAGCACCGACATCTAGCAATGAGTGTGTGAACATGAATATAATGTCGGTGAGAAATACGTACTCCCCCAAGGTTAGGCTTTTGGCCTAAGTTGGTCTATGGCCACGGCTGGCCTGGCGGATATCCATAATAATAGTTGGGGTCGTAATAAGATGCAGCAGCTAGCGATACTGGAGAGGTGATTTATTCCTCTCGACAAATTGGTGGTGAACCATAGCCTCATAATCCAAATAAGCAGGAGGCAACTCAATATCATCTTCACGTATGGCTATACCAACAAAATTAGCTATGCGAGTTGCATAAATTCCACCAAAGAAATCTCCATTAAATCTATTCAGATGCAACCTACGTGCAACAATGGCTCTCAAATTATAAGATTTATCTCCTAACACAGCACTCCTAAGAATACTGAGGTCAGGGACACACATGTGACATGTCTTATCTTTACCATTAATGCATCTACCTATGAAGAGAGAAAAATAATGTATAGAAGGAAAGTGAATGCTCCCAATGGTAGCTTGTGTTATATCTCTAGATTCCCCCACAGTTATACTAGCAAGAAAATCTCTAAATTCAGATTTGCGAGGTTCCCTGACACTACCCCATTGTGGAAGTTTGCAAGCGGTGGTAAAATCCTCTAAGTCCATAATGTAAGAATTTTCATAAAGATCAAACAGGACAGTTGGAGAATTATGTGAAGATGAAAATTCAAACCTCCTCACAAAGGAACTAGTGAGATAGTGATACTGGCTGCACTTTTCTTCCTCGAATCTAACAAGATCAGCATTACACAAATATGCGTTAAATTCTTCCTTAATTCCTGCTCGATCCATAAAGTTTTCCGAAGGCCATTCACAAGGACGCACTGGAGCGTCTCTTGGTGGCTCTTCATCAGCATCACGCATTGCAAGTCTGGGTCCTTGCTTCCTTGAAGAACCACCTTGGTACATTTTCCTAAGCATATTTCTTTCTCTGAAAAATTTCTGAAATTTTTAGTAACTTCAAATAAAAGTAAACCAAACTTAACAAAATTGATAGCAACTACTCCTACAAGTGCCTAGAGCCTATATCATGCATCAAAACTACTTTTGACCATATAAATTTGACATGCAAGCTCAAGAACATGGTCACCTAGGCAGCACAAATTTGCAATGAATAAAGCACTAGAACAAAAACTAATTGGACCAATGGGGGAGTCACATACCAAGGAACAATCTCCCCAAGTAGTTTTGTGAGAGGTGCTTTGAGCAAGGAGATCGAAAATCGCAGCAAAATGAGCTAGAACTCGTGCTTGAGCTGGATATTCGTGTTTGTGGGAGGAAGAAGAAGTGTGTGGGCGCAGGAATAAGTGGAGGAGGGCCACCGTGGGCCCATGAGGCAGGGGGCGTGCCATCCACCCTCGTGGCCAGGTGGATGCCCCCCGTGTTGTGTTCTCAGTGCCAAATATTCTCAAATATTCTAGAAAAAATCATATTTCAATTTCCGGACATTTGGAGAACTTTTATTTTCGAGGTATTTTTATATTACACGGATAATTCAGATAACAGATGGAAAATACTTATTTTTATTTTATTTAATATAAATAACAGAAAGTAAAAGGAGGGTACAGAAGGTTGTGCCTTCTAGTTTCATCCATCTCATGCTCATCAAGAGGAATCCACTAACAAGGTTGATCAAGTCTTGTTAACGAACTCATTCCGAATAACATGGAACCGGAGAAATTTCGAATAACACTATGTTACCTCAACAGGGATATGCACATCTCCAATAATAAGAATATCATATTTCTTCTTGACAATAGGAAGAGGAAATTCAAAACCTCCAAATATAATTGATGAAATTTTTCCAATAGAGTTGATACTATGAACTTGAGGTTGTTTCGTCGGAAAGTGTACCGTATGCTCATTACCATTAACATGAAAAGTGACATTGCCTTTGTTGCAATCAATAACAGCCCTTGCAGTATTCAAAAAGGGTCTTCCAAGAATAATAGACATACTATCGTCCTCGGGAATATCAAGAATAACAAAGTCTGTTAAAATAGTAACATTTGCAATGACAACAGGCACATCCTCACAAATACCGACAGTTATAGTAGTTGATTTATCAGCCATTTGCAAAGATATTTCAGTAGGTGTCAACTTATTCAAATCAAGTCTACAATATAAAGAGAGAGGCATAACACTAACACCGGCTCCAAGATCACATAAAGCAATTTTAACATAATTTCTTTTAATGGAGCATGGTATAGTGGGTATTCCTAGATCTCCAAGTTTCTTTGGTATTCCACCCTTAAAAGTATAATTAGCAAGCATGGTGGAAATTTCAGCTTCCGGTATCTTTCTCTTATTTGTAACAATTTCTTTCATGTACTTAGCATAAGGATTCATTTTAAGCATATCAGTTAATCGCATACGCAAAAAGATAGGTCTGATCATTTCAGCAAAGCGCTCAAAATCCTCATCATCCTTTTTCTTGGATGGTTTGGGAGGAAAAGGCATGGGTTTCTGAACCCATGGTTCTCTTTCTTTTCCGTGTTTCCTCGCAACAAAGTCTTTCTTATCATAACGTTGATTCTTTGATTGTGGGTTATCAAGATCAACATCAGGTTCAATTTCTATATCATTATCATTACTAGGTTGAGCATCATCATGAACATTATCATTAACATTATCACTAGTTTCAAGTTCATTACTAGTTTGTGTTTCAGCATCAGAGATAGAAATATCATTTGGATTCTCAGGTGGTTCAGCGATAGGTTTACTAGAAGCATGCAAAGTCCTATCATTTTTCTTTCTCTTCCTATTAGAAGGACTAGGTGCATCTATATTATTTCTCTGAGAATCTTGCTCAATTCTCTTAGGGTGGCCTTGAGGATACAGAGGTTCCTAAGTCATTCTACCAGTTCTAGTAGCCACTCTAACAGCATAATCAATATTCTTACTATTCAATTCATTGAGCAAATCATTTTGAGCCTTAAGTACTTGTTCTACTTGAGTGGTAACCATAGAAGCATGTTTACTAATAAGTTTAAGTTCACCTTTTACATTAGCCATATAATCACCCAAGTGTTCAAGCATATTTGAATTGTATTTCAATTGTCTACCAAAATAAGCATTAAAATCTTCTTGCTTAACCATAAATTTATCAAACTCATCTAAGCATGGGCTAGCAATATTAGTAAATGGGATTTCAGCTTTATCATATCTATAGAGAGAATTTACCTTTACTACCCGTGTCGGGTTATCAAGACCATGAGTTTCTTCAATAGGTGAAGGATTAAGATCATATGTTTCTTTAACAGGCGGTAAATTAAGACCAGGTATTTCTTCAATAGGAGGTAAATTCTTAACATCTTCAGCTTTAGTACCTTTTTATTTCATAGATTTCTTTGCCTCTTGCATATCTTCAGGACTGAGAAATAGAACACCTCTTTTCTTCGGAGTTGGTTTAGGAATAGGCTCAGGAAGTGCCCAATTATTTTCATTTGTCAACATATTATTCAATAGAATTTCAGCTTCATCCGGTGTTCTTTCCCTGAAAACAGAACTAGCACAACTATCCAGGTAATCTCTCGAAGCATTGGTTAGTCCATTATAAAAGATATCAAGTATTTCATTTTTCTTAAGAGGATGATCAGGCAAAGCATTAAGTAACTTGAGAAGCCTCCCCCAAGCTTGTGGGAGACCTTCTCCTTCAATTTGCACAAAATTATATATATCCCTTAAGGCAGCTTGTTTCTTATGAGCAGGGAAATATTTAGCAGAGAAGTAATAAATCATATCCTGGGGACTACGCACACAACCAGGATCCAGAGAACTAAACCATATCTTAGCATCACCCTTTAATGAGAATGGAAATATTTTAAGGATATAAAAATAACGAGTTCTCTCATCATTAGTGAACAGGGTGGCTATATCATTTAATTTAGTAAGATGTGCCACAACAGTTTCAGATTCATAGCCATGAAAAGGATCAGATTCAACCAAAGTAATTATATCAGGATCAACAGAGAATTCATAATCCTTATCAGTAACACAGATAGGTGAAGTAGCAAAAGTAGGGTCAGGTTTCATTCTAGCATTAAGAGATTGCTGCTTCCATTTAGCTAATAACCTCTTGAGTTCATATCTATCTTTGCAAGCTAAAATAGCTAGAGCAGCTTCTTTTTCAAAAACATAACCCTCAGGAATAACAAGTGATTCATATTCATTAGAGGGAGAGTCTTCATCATCACTTTCATCAATATTATCAGATTCAATATTTTCATTCTCTCTAACCCTAGCAAGTTGTTCATCAAGAAATTCACCAAGTGGCACAGTAGTATCAAGCATAGAAGTAGTTTCATCATAAGTATCATGCATAGCAGAAGTGGCATCATCAATAACATATGACATATCAGAACGAATAGCAGAAGCAGATTTAGGTGTCGCAAGCTTACTCAAAACAGAAGGTGAATCAAGTGCAGAGCTAGATGGCAGTTCCTTACCTCCCCTCGTAGTGGAGGGATAAATCTTGGTTTTTGGATCTCTCAAGTTCTTCATAATGATAAGCAGATATAAATCCCAAGTGACTCAAAGAATAGAGCTATGCTCCCCGGCAACAGCGCCAGAAAATAGTCTTGATAACCCACAAGTATAGGGGATCGCAACAATTTTCGAGGGTAGAGTATTCAACCCAAATTTATTGATTCGACACAAGGGGAGCCAAAGAATATTCTCAAGTATTAGCAGCTGAGTTGTCAATTCAACCACACCTAGAAGCTTAATATCTATAGCAAAGTGTTTAGTAGCAAAGTAATATGATAGTAGTGGTAACGGTAGCAAAAGGTAGTGATAGCAAAAGTAATGTTTTTGGTATTTTGTAGTGACGATAGCAATAGCAACGGAAAGGTAAATAAGTGAAGAACAATATATGGAAAGCTCGTAGGCAATGTGTTGGAAATATGCCCTAGAGGCAATAATAAAAGCATTATTATTATATTTCCTTGTTCATGATAATTGTCTTTATTCATGCTATAATTGTGTTATCCGGAAATCGTAATACATGTGTGAATAACAGACACCAACATGTCCCTAGTGAGCCTCTAGTTGACTAGCTCGTTGATCAACAGATAGTCATGGTTTCCTGACTATGGACACTGGATGTCATTGATAACGAGATCACATCATTAGGAGAATGATGTGATGGACAAGACCCAATCCTAAACATAGCACAAGATCGTATAGTTCGTTTGCTAGAGTTTTCCAATGTCAAAGTATGTTTTCCTTAGACCATGAGATCGTGTAACTCCCGGATACCGTAGGAGTGCTTTGGGTATGCCAAACGTCACAACGTAACTGGGTGACTATAAAGGTAGACTACGGGTATCTCCGAAAGTGTCTGTTGGGTGACATGGATCAAGACTGGGATTTGTCACTCCGTATGACGGAGAGGTATCACTGGGCCCACTCGGTAATGCATCATCATAATGAGCTCAGAGTGACCAAGTGTCTGGTCACGGGATCATGCATTACGGTACGAGTAAAGTGACTTGCCGGTAACGAGATTGAACGAGGTATTGGGATACCGACGATCGAATCTCGGGCAAGTAACATATCGATAGACAAAGGGAATAGCGTACGGGATTGATTAAATCCTCGACATCGTGGTTCATCCGATGAGATCATCGTGGAGCATGTGGGAGCCAACATGGGTATCCAGATCCCGCTGTTGGTTATTGACCGGAGAGTCGTCTCGGTCATGTCTGCTTGTCTCCCGAACCCGTCGGGTCTACACACTTAAGGTTCGGTGACGCTAGGGTTATGAAGATATGTATATGCAGAAACCCGAATGTTTTTCAGAGTCCCTGATGAGATCCCGGACGTCACGAGGAGTTCCGGAATGGTCCGGAGGTAAAGAATTATATATAGGAAGTGCTATTTCGGGCATCGGGACAAGTTTCGGGGTTATCGGTATTGTACCGGGACCACCGGAAGGGTCCCAGGGGTCCACCGGGTGGGGCCACCTGTCCCGGGGGGGCACATGGGCTGTAGGGGGTGCGCCTTGGCCTAGATGGGCCAAGGGCACCAGCCCCTATAGGCCCATGCGCCTAGGGTTTCCACCATGGAAGAGTCCATGTGGTGGAAGGCACCCCTAGGTGCCTTGGGGGGGAGGGAAACCTCCCCTTGGCCGCCGCCCCCCCCTAGTAGATGCCATCTACTAGGGCCGGCGCCCCCCCTGGCACCCCTATATATAGTGGGGGGGAGAGGAGGGATTTCACACCAGCCCCTGGCGCCTCCATCTCCCCCCGTTACGTCTCTGCCTCGTAGTCTCGGCGAAGCCCTGCTGCTGTGACGCCCTGCATCCACCACCACGCCGTCGTGCTGCTGGATCTTCATCAACCTCTCCTCTCCCCTTGCTGGATCAAGAAGGAGGAGACGTCTCCCGTCCCATACGTGTGTTGAACGCGGAGGTGCCGTCCGTTCGGCGCTGGTCATCGGTGATTTGGATCACGTCGAGTACGACTACATCATCACCGTTCTTTTGAACGCTTCCGTGCGCGATCTACAAAGGTATGTAGATGCATCTAATCACTCGTTGCTAGATGAACTCCTAGATGATCTTGGTGAAACGAGTAGGAAAATTTTTGTTTTCTGCAACGTTCCCCAACAGTGGCATCATGAGCTAGGTCTATGCGTAGTTCTTCTTGCGCGAGTAGAACACAATTTGTTGTGGGCGTAGATTTGTCAACTTTCTTGCCGTTACTAGTCCTTTCTTGCTTCAGCAGTATTGTGGGATGAAGCGGCCCGGACCAACCTTACACGTACGCTTACGTGAGACCGGTTCCACCGACTAACATGCACTAGTTGCATAAGGTGGCTGGCGGGTGTCTGTCTCTCCTACTTTAGTTGGAGCGGAATCGATGAACAGGGTCCTTATGAAGGGTAAATAGAAGTTGACAAATCACGTTGTGGCTTTAACGTAGGTAAGAAAACGTTCTTGCTAGAACCCTAATTCAGCCATGTAAAACTTGCAACAACAATTAGAGGACGTCTAACTTGTTTTTGCAGCAAGTGGTTCGTGATATGATATGGCCAAAGTTGTGATGAATGATGAATGATCTATATGTGATGTATGAGATGTTCATGCTATTGTAATAGGAATCACGACTTGCATGTCGATGAGTATGACAACCGGCAGGAGCCATAGGAGTTGTCTTTATTCTTTTATATGACCTGCGTGTCATCAAGAAACGCCATGTAAATTACTTTACTTTATTGCTAAACGCGTTAGCCATAGTAGTAGAAGTAATAGTTGGCGAGCAACTTCATGGAGACACGATGATGGAGATCATGATGATGGAGATCATGGTGTCAAGCCGGTGACAAGATGATCATGGAGCCCCAAGATGGAGATCAAAGGAGCTATGTGATAATGGCCATATCATGTCACGTTTATTATTTGATTGCATGTGATGTTTATCATGTTTTGCATCTTGTTTACTTAGAACGACGGTAGTAAATAAGGTGATCCCTCATACTAATTTCAAGAAGTGTTCCCCCTAACTGTGCACCATTGCGACAGTTCGCTGTTTCAAAACACCACGTGATGATCGGGTGTTTTATTCAGACGTTCACATACAACGGGTGTAAGACAGATTTACACATGCAAACACTTAGGTTGACTTGACGAGCCTAGCATGTACAGACATGGCCTCGGAACACAGAAGACCGAAAGGTCGAGCATGAGTCGTATAGAAGATACGATCAACATGAAGATGTTCACCGATGTTGACTAGTCCGTCTCACGTGATGATCGGACATGGTCTAGTTTAACTCGGATCATGTAATACTTAGATGACTAGAGGGATGTCTAATCTAAGTGGGAGTTCATTAATAATTTGATTAGTTGAACTTAATTATCATGAACTTAGTCTAAATATTTTACAATATGTCTTGTAGATTAAATGGCCAACGTAGTCCTCAACTTCAACGCGTTCCTAGAGAAAACCAAGCTGAAAGACGATGGCAGCAACTATACGGACTGGGTCCGGAACCTGAGGATCATCCTCATAGCTGCCAAGAAAGATTATGTCCTACAAGCACCGCTTGGTGACGCACCCGTTCTCCCTGCAGAACAAGATGTTATGAACGCTTGGCAGGCACGTTCCGATGACTACTCCCTCGTTCAGTGCGGCATGCTTTACAGCCTAGAGCCGGGGCTCCAAAAGCGTTTTGAGAGACATGGAGCATATGAGATGTTCGAAGAGCTGAAAATGGTTTTCCAAGCTCATGCCCGGGTCGAGAGATATGAAGTCTCCGACAAATTCTTCAGCTGTAAGATGGAGGAAAACAGTTCTGTCAGTGAGCACATACTCACTATGTCTGGGTTGCATAACCGCTCGACTCAGCTGGGAGTTAATCTCCCGGATGATGCGGTCATTGACAGAATCCTCCAGTCGCTTCCACCAAGCTACAAGAGCTTTGTGATGAACTTCAATATGCAGGGGATGGAAAAGACCATTCCTGAAGTATTTGCTATGCTGAAATCAGCAGAGGTAGAAGTCAGGAAGGAACATCAAGTGTTGATGGTCAATAAAACCACTAAGTTCAAGAAAGGCAAGGGTAAAAAGAACTTCAAGAAGGACGGCAAGGAGGTTGCCGCGCCCGGCAAGCAAGCTGCCGGGAAGAAGCCAAAGAATGGACCCAAGCCCGAGACTGAGTGCTTTTATTGCAAGGGAAGCGGTCACTGGAAGCGGAACTGCCCTAAGTACTTAGCGGATAAGAAGGCCGGCAAAACAAAAGGTATATGTGATATACATGTAATTGATGTGTACCTTACTAGTGCCCGTAGTAGCTCCTGGGTATTTGATACCAGTGCAGTTGCTCACATTTGTAACTCAAAGCAGGGGCTGCGGAATAAGCGGAAACTGGTAAAGGACGAGGTGACGATGCGCGTCGGGAATGGTTCCAAGGTCAATGTGGTCGCCGTCGGCACGCTACCTCTGCATCTCCCTTCGGGATTAGTTTTAAACCTTAATAATTGTTATTTAGTGCCAGCTTTGAGCATGAACATTGTATCGGGATCTCGTTTAATTCGAGATGGCTACTCTTTTAAATCTGAGAATAATGGTTGTTCCATTTTTATGAGAGATATGTTTTATGGTCATGCTCCTATGGTGAATGGTTTATTCTTTATGAATCTCGAACGTGATGCTACACATGTTCATAATGTGAGTACCAAAAGAAGTAAGGTTGATAATGATAGTCCCACATACCTGTGGCACTGCCGCCTTGGTCACATAGGTGTCAAACGCATGAAGAAGCTCCATGCTGATGGACTTTTAGAGTCTCTTGATTATGAATCATTTGACACATGCGAACCATGCCTTATGGGTAAAATGACCAAGACTCCGTTCTCAGGAACAATGGAGCGAACAACCGACTTATTGGAAATCATACATACTGATGTGTGCGGTCCAATGAGTGTTGAGGCTCGCGGTGGCTATCATTATGTTCTCACCCTCACTGATGATTTAAGTAGGTATGGGTATATCTACTTAATGAAACACAAGTCTGAAAGCTTTGAAAAGTTCAAGGAATTTCAGAGTGAGGTTGAAAATCAACGTGACAGGAAAATCAAGTTTCTACGATCAGATCGTGGAGGAGAATACTTGAGTCACGAGTTTGGCACACACTTAAGAAAATGTGGAATAGTTTCACAACTCACGCCACCTGGAACACCTCAGCGTAATGGTGTGTCCGAACGTCGTAATCGCACTCTGTTAGATATGGTGCGATCTATGATGTATCTTACCGATTTGCCGCTTTCTTTTTGGGGCTATGCTTTAGAGACTACCGCATTCACTTTAAATAGGGCACCGTCGAAATCCGTTGAGACGACACCGTATGAATTGTGGTTTGGGAAGAAACCTAAGCTGTCGTTTCTAAAAGTTTGGGGATGCGATGCTTATGTCAAGAAACTTCAACCTGAAAAGCTCGAACCCAAGTCGGAAAAATGCGTCTTCATAGGATACCCAAAAGAAACTATTGGGTACACCTTCTACCTCAGATCCGAAGGCAAGATCTTTGTTGCCAAGAATGGGTCCTTTCTGGAGAAAGAGTTTCTCTCGAAAGAAGTAAGTGGGAGGAAAGTAGAGCTTGATGAAGTATTACCTCTTGAACCGGAAAATGGCGCAACTCAAGAAAATGTTTCTGAGGTGCCAGCACCGACTAGAGAGGAAGTTAATGATAATGATCAAGATACTTCTGATCAAGCCCCTACTGAAATTCGAAGGTCCACAAGGACACGTTCCGCACCAGAGTGGTACGGCAACCCTGTCTTGGAAATCATGCTGTTAGACAACGGTGAACCTTCGAACTATGAAGAAGCGATGGCGGGCCCGGATTCCGACAAATGGCTAGAAGCCATGAAATCCGAGATAGGATCCATGTATGAAAACAAAGTATGGACTTTGACTGACTTGCCCGTTGAACGGCGAGCCATAGAAAATAAATGGATCTTTAAGAGGAAGACAGACGCGGATGGTAATGTGACCATCTATAAAGCTCGGCTTGTCGCTAAGGGTTATCGACAAGTTCAAGGGGTTGACTACGATGAGACTTTCTCACCGGTAGCGAAGCTGAAGTCCGTCCGAATCATGTTAGCAATTGCCGCATTCTATGATTACGAAATATGGCAAATGGACGTCAAAACGGCATTCCTTAATGGTTTCCTTAAGGAAGAATTGTATATGATGCAGCCGGAAGGTTTTGTCGATCCTAAGAATGCTGACAAAGTGTGCAAGCTCCAACGCTCGATTTATGGGCTGGTGCAAGCATCTCGGAGTTGGAACATTCACTTTGATGAGATGATCAAAGCGTTTGGGTTTACACAGACTTATGGAGAAGCCTGCGTTTACAAGAAAGTGAGTGGGAGCTCTGTAGCATTTCTCATATTATATGTAGATGACATACTTTTGATGGGAAATGATATAGAACTCTTGGACAGCATCAAGGCCTACTTGAATAAAAGTTTTTCAATGAAGGACCTTGGAGAAGCTGCTTATATATTAGGCATCAAAATCTATAGAGATAGATCGAGACGCCTCATAGGTCTTTCACAAAGCACATACCTTGATAAGATATTGAAGAAGTTCAATATGGATCAATCCAAGAAGGGGTTCTTGCCTGTGTTACAAGGTATGAAATTGAGCTCAGCTCAATGTCCGACCACGGTAGAAGTTATAGAAGAGATGAGCGTCATCCCCTATGCCTCAGCCATAGGTTCTATTATGTATGCCATGCTGTGTACCAGACCTGATGTTAACCTTGCCGTTAGTTTGGTAAGAAGGTACCAAAGTAATCCCGGCAAGGAACACTGGACAACGGTCAAGAATATCCTGAAGTACCTGAAAAGGACTAAGGAAATGTTTCTCGTTTATGGAGGTGACGAAGAGCTCGTCGTAAAGGGTTACGTCGACGCTAGCTTCGACACAGATCTGGATGACTCTAAGTCACAAACCGGATACGTGTATATTTTGAATGGTGGGGCAGTAAGCTGGTGCAGTTGCAAGCAAAGCGTCATGGCGGGATCTACATGTGAAGCGGAGTACATGGCAGCCTCGGAGGCAGCACATGAAGCAATATGGGTGAAGGAGTTCATCACCGACCTAGGAGTCATACCCAATGCGTCGGGGCCGATCAAGCTCTTCTGTGACAACACTGGAGCTATTGCACTTGCCAAGGAGCCCAGGTTTCACAAGAAGACAAGGCACATCAAGCGTCGCTTCAACTCCATTCGTGAAAATGTTCAAGATGGAGACATAGAGATTTGTAAAATACATACGGACCTGAATATAGCAGATCCGTTGACTAAACCTCTCCCTAGAGCAAAACATGATCAACACCAGAATTCCATGAGTGTTCGATTCATCACAATGTAACTAGATTATTGACTCTAGTGCAAGTGGGAGACTGTTGGAAATATGCCCTAGAGGCAATAATAAAAGCATTATTATTATATTTCCTTGTTCATGATAATTGTCTTTATTCATGCTATAATTGTGTTATCCGGAAATCGTAATACATGTGTGAATAACAGACACCAACATGTCCCTAGTGAGCCTCTAGTTGACTAGCTCGTTGATCAACAGATAGTCATGGTTTCCTGACTATGGACACTGGATGTCATTGATAACGAGATCACATCATTAGGAGAATGATGTGATGGACAAGACCCAATCCTAAACATAGCACAAGATCGTATAGTTCGTTTGCTAGAGTTTTCCAATGTCAAAGTATCTTTTCCTTAGACCATGAGATCGTGTAACTCCCGGATACCGTAGGAGTGCTTTGGGTATGACAAACGTCACAACGTAACTGGGTGACTATAAAGGTAGACTACGGGTATCTCCGAAAGTGTCTGTTGGGTGACATGGATCAAGACTGGGATTTGTCACTCCGTATGACGGAGAGGTATCACTGGGCCCACTCGGTAATGCATCATCATAATGAGCTCAGAGTGACCAAGTGTCTGGTCACGGGATCATGCATTACGGTACGAGTAAAGTGACTTGCCGGTAACAAGATTGAACGAGGTATTGGGATACCGACGATCGAATCTCGGGCAAGTAACATATCGATAGACAAAGGAATAGCGTACGGGATTGATTAAATCCTCGACATCGTGGTTCATCCGATGAGATCATCGTGGAGCATGTGGGAGCCAACATGGGTATCCAGATCCCGCTGTTGGTTATTGACCAGAGAGTCGTCTCGGTCATGTCTGCTTGTCTCCCGAACCTGTAGGGTCTACACACTTAAGGTTCGGTGACGCTAGGGTTATGAAGATATGTATATGCAGAAACCCGAATGTTGTTCGGAGTCCCGGATGAGATCCCGGACGTCACGAGGAGTTCCGGAATGGTCCAGAGGTAAAGAATTATATATAGGAAGTGCTATTTCGGGCATCGGGACAAGTTTCGGGGTTATCGGTATTGTACCGGGACCACCGGAAGGGTCCCGGGGGTCCACCGGGTGGGGCCACCTGTCCCGGGGGGGCACATGGGCTGTAGGGGGTGCGCCTTGGCCTAGATGGGCCAAGGGCACCAGCCCCTATAGGCCCATGCGCCTAGGGTTTCCACCATGGAAGAGTCCATGTGGTGGAAGGCACCCCTAGGTGCCTTGGGGGGGAGGGAAACCTCCCCTTGGCCGCCGCCCCCCCTAGTAGATGCCATCTACTAGGGCCGGCGCCCCCCCTGGCACCCCTATATATAGTGGGGGGAGAGGAGGGATTTCACACCAGCCCCTGGCGCCTCCATCTCCCCCCGTTACGTCTCTCCCTCGTAGTCTCGGCGAAGCCCTGCTGCTGTGACGCCCTGCATCCACCACCACGCCGTCGTGCTGCTGGATCTTCATTAACCTCTCCTCCCCCCTTGCTGGATCAAGAAGGAGGAGACGTCTCCCGTCCCGTACGTGTGTTGAACGCGGAGGTGCCGTCCGTTCGGCGCTGGTCATCGGTGATTTGGATCACGTCGAGTACGACTACATCATCACCGTTCTTTTAAACGCTTCCGTGCGCGATCTACAAAGGTATGTAGATGCATCTAATCACTCGTTGCTAGATGAACTCCTAGATGATCTTGGTGAAACGAGTAGGAAAATTTTTGTTTTCTGCAACGTTCCCCAACACAATGGATCGGTGATAGAGAATTATGCCGGATGCGGTTCATCATGTAACAGTCATAACCTAGGGTGACACAGAACTAGCTCCAATTCATCAATGTAATGTAGGCATGTATTCCGAATATAGTCATACGTGCTTATGGAAAAGAACTTGCATGACATCTTTTGTCCTACCCTCCCGTGGCAGCGGGGTCCTAGCGGAAACTAAGGGATATTAAGGCCTCCTTTTAGTAGAGTACCGGACCAAAGCATTAACACATAGTGAATACATGAACTCCTCAAACTACGGTCATCACCGGTAAGTATCCCGATTATTGTCACTTCGGGGTTAACGGATCATAACACATAATAGGTGACTATAGACTTGCAAGATAGGATCAAGAACTCACATATATTGATGAAAACATAATAGGTTCACATCTGAAATCATGGCACTCGGCCCCTAGTGACAAGCATTAAGCATAGCAAAGTCGTAGCAACATCAATCTCAGAACATAGTGGATACTAGGGATCAAACCCTAACAAAACTAACTCGATTACATGATAAATCTCATCCAACCCATTACCGTCCAGCAAGCCTGCGATGGAATTACTCACGCACGGCGGTGAGCATCATGAAATTGGTGATGGAGGATGGTTGATGATGACGATGGCGACGGATTCCCCTCTCCGGAGCCCCGAACGGACTCCAGATCAGCCCTCCCGAGAGGTTTTAGGGCTTGGCGGCGGCTCCGTATCGTAAAACGCGATGAATCCTTCTCCTTGATTTTTCTCCCCGAAAGCAAATATATAGAGTTGGAGTCGAGGTCGGAGGAGCTCCAGGGGGCCCACGAGGTAGGGGGCGCCCTAGGGGGGCAGGCGCGCCCCCCACCCTCGTGGCTAGGGTGTGGGCCCCTGGTCTTCATCTTTTGCAAGGATTTTTTATTATTTCCGAAATGATGTCCCGTGAAGTTTCAGGTCATTCTGAGAACTTTTGTTTCTGCACATAAATAACACCATGGCAATTCTGCTGAAAACAGCGTCAGTCCGGGTTAGTTCCATTCAAATCATGCAAGTTAGAGTCCAAAATAAGGGCAAAAGTGTTTGGAAAAGTAGATACGACGGAGATGTATCAGACGCCGCTTTAGCTCGTTGCCGACGCTGCTCCGGTCGTTCCCGGCGCCTCTCGCTAGCCTAGATGGACGCGACACTCTCTGCTCGTTCGAACGCGCCAAGTCCCGCGACTAAGGACCCCCCCCCCTTGCGTGATTTCCGGCGAAGTCCGGCGAGCCCCGCCGCTGTTTTGGTCGCCGGCGGCGAAACCTCGACGCCACCGACGTGGCACACCTAGGGCCCGCCTCTGGGTCACTGCCCATGGGCCCCCTGGCCCCAGTTGACCATGTTGATCGTGGTCAACTGTGCTGACTGGGCACACAGTGTCACTGACACGCGGGCCCCACTGCATATTTTGTTAAATAAACATTTTTTAAAATTAAAATAATTAGTTAAGCTAATTAGTCACTGACATGTGGGGCCCAGCTGCTAATTAACCATGTTTAATTAAAATAATCCACTGTTAGCCCTCTGTGTATGACATGTGGGACCCACTGGTTAGGTTTGACCTGGTCACTGATGACACTTCTTCCTTTTCAGCAGAGCTTCCAGGAAAGCCCCTCCCTTTTGATCATCTCGATATCGCCCATTCCATTCTCTCATGCTTGCATTAGATTTTGCTACTGTAATTGATTGCTCCTATTCTGATGCATAGCCTGCTTTTATAACCTGCTTATTGTTACCTACCTGCTTATCCTAAACTACTTAGTATAGGTTGGTTAGTGATCCATCAGTGACCCCCACCTGGTTCCTTATTGCCCCTGCTTCATCACCGACGACTCGATCAGTGTGATTGACGACCAGAGCCCGACACCTCACATCACAACACGCCCCTTTTGTTGCTCGACTTTGCAGAGTTACCATCGAATGCCGAGGGTGGAACCTCATACATCACTCCTGATAAGATCTCTGTAGTGTAGCTATCCGGTCGTGGTCATCGAGGGTGATTTCATCCTTAACCACTTCCGATACGGCTTTGTCGTGCAACCCCTCAAGTGTTAACCTCGAGGGTGGATCCTCCTACGTTCACCTTGATGATTACATCGAGTGGAATTCACCGGGGGTGATTCCTCGGGTTTTCCCCTTGATGTTTGGACACACGGATACTTGGACTTTACAACTGTTACTTGGAAAGGCGGGTCGACCCTTAGGGGTACCCGTGAGTGACGTGGAGACGGGTTGACCTGGAGGGTGCCCATGAGATAATTACGAGGCGTGGCCGGGCATTCCTAGCCCTTGCGCAATCAAATATATACTTCAATCCAATATATACAGTAGGAACCTCTCCTACTGTTTCAGGTGTCAAAAAAAGTCCTCGAGACGGGGCGACGAGGTCACATCTTTCATGAGTCTCTGCTTGTTACCGCGCGTTCCTAATCCACTACGATTTGGATATTTGATTTGAGGGGCCTCTGGCCTGATATCACTAACCATCACGTGGGCATTGTATGGGTGTTCTGCATCGTATGCATCAGCCGAAGCTTAATAGACGTCAGCGACTGAGCGGCACGCCGGGTTGGACTGCGTAAGCACCTGCCTTTTTAAGGAGGTAGCTAGGTCTGCTCACCGCCCGCCCTCGCAACGTGCATGAGTTCCCGGGGCGATGGCCCAAGACCCCTGGGGGCATAGGTTTAGTCCGGCGTGCTGACCTCTCTATTAAGCCTAGGTCGGGTTGCAGCGTATTGTTTGGCCGAGGCCGGGCATGACCCAGGAAAGTGTGTCCGGCCGGAGTTAATCGAGCGTGGTGGGTAAGTTGGTGCACCCCTGCAGGGAAGAAAACATCTATCGATAGCCTGTCCTACGGTAACGGACACTTGGAGTTGTATCCCGATCGATACAACTAGAACTGGATACTTGAGGTGATAACTGGACAGTATGGCTTTGGGATTGCTTTCTCGCAGGGACTCGAAAAAGGATCTCTGGGCGAGGTTGATAACACTACTACTACTTTACTTTATTCTACTCTTATCTCTTCTGATGCTGCAAGATGCTAGAAGATGCTAGTCTTTGATAGGCTAGGCTTTCCCCTTCTCTTCTGGCATTCTGCAGTTCGGTCCACATATACAACCCATTTCATTGATACTGATGCATATGTAGTGTAGATCCTTGCTTGTGAGTACTTTGGATGAGTACTCACGGTTGCTTTGCTCCCTCTTTTCCTCCTTTTCCTTTATTTCCGGATGTCGCAACCAGATGGTGGAGCTCAGGAGCCAGACGAAACCACCGACGATTACTACTACACCAAGGGTGCCTTTTTCTACGTAGAGACCGCCGATGACCAGGAGTAGTTAGGAGGCTCCCAGGCAGGAGGCCTTGCCTTTTCGATCGTTGTTGCTTTTGTGCTAGCCTTCTTAAGGCAAACTTGTCTAACTTATGTCTGTACTCAGATATTGTTGCTTCCGCTGACTCTTGTGTATTCGAGCTTATGTATTCGAGCCATCAAGGCCCCTGGCTTGTAATATAAAGCTTGTATTATTTTAATTTGTGTCTAGAGTTATGTTGTGATATCTTCTCGTGAGTCCTTGATCTTGAGCGTACACATTTGCGTGTATGATTAGTGTACGGTTGAATCGGGGGCGTCACAGCTACCTTGCTGTACCTTTGTTACTATTGGTATTTGTTGCTTGTTACAAATTACCTTGCTATCAAACTATCCATTATCCATAATTTCAGTGCTTGCAGAAAATATCTTGCTGAAAACCGTTTGTCATTTCATTGTGCTCCTCGTTGGGTTCGATACTCTTACTTATCGAAAAGACTATGATTGATTCCCTATACTTGTGGGTCATCACTCACCCAATGTCCCTGGTCACATACGTGGTTGGTAGGCGGAGGTTGAGCTTGGCGGTGTCTCACAACATCAATTGAGCTCGATGATTTGGAAGGGACGATAGACAAACATTTTGATGGTGAGTCGTTGACAAAGGAAGCGGGGTACGAAGGAGGTGGGTGTGTAGAAAATATCTTCCAGCCAAGTACCGAAAGTTTTGGAGCGTCCTCAATATTTTGAAGGGGGGATATGAAACTTCCTACAATTTGTCGATAGTTCTATAGTGAGTGTTCCTATGATCATTATTACAGAGTTTCTTTGAATTTTAATTTTGCCATGCAAGTACCACCTTACTAGTATTCCAAATACATGAACAAAGTGTATGTCCAAAATTTCATTTTTTGCAACGAAGGTGAATATATCTTGAAACAAACCTGGCGATATGGGTCGCACTTGTAAGGCCAACCCGCGGGCAGGGTTTTTTGGCCCGGCACGTGATGCGAATAAGGGCCGGCCTTCGGCCGCCATGGATCAATGTTGATCCCCAAAGCCAAGCCTTATCATTTTAGTACTGTCATGACTTCTTAGGGTTGTTTTGACCTTTTTAATCTAAATATTTAGGCCCTTTTAGTAATATTTTGGTCTTGTTAGAGCAATTTTGGTCCTTTTAGCGTGTATTGTTTACAACTTCTAACGCGGGCCAGCCCACAACGGTGTCATGTCGGGCTGACTTTTTAAGTCGCGTGCCATGCTGATCCCTTCTGAGCCCAGGCATTCGGGCCGGCATCGTGCGACCCTTTTATAAAAGGGCCAACATAGACCATGTTGTGCCAAGCCATTTTGTAGGTGGGTCGGGCTGTGTCGGTCCATATGGTCAGATCTATCTCAAAACATAATGCAAAGTATTCCTTCCTCCTTCTCAAAATATAAGGCGCGTTTGATTTTGTACGGTCTTTGATGCATAACTTTGATCATTAATATATACATGCATCAATAGCATCATTGTATTTGTCTTTATAGAATTATTTTAGTTCCATAGGCATACACTAAATGAAAATTATAATCAAAATTGTGTGACGAAGTTCAGAAAAGTCAACACGTGCCTTATATTTAGGAAAGGAGGGAGTACCTTGGTCCCAAAATCTTGTGACGAAGGAGTGTGCAGCTTTCGGCCTAACAGTGGAACAGTGAGTTCCACGTGTTTATACTCTGCCTCGCAAGGTTAGACAGCACTGCATCGGTACTAGCAGAAAAGCGCCAGCCTAAGTAACGAGACCCCGTGGCAGTAACAGTGGTTACCAGCAGCTTTTACACAAAAGCACCAAACCAAACCTAAACCAAGTTAAACCCCAAATAAACAAACGAGAAGACGAAAATAAAACGGGCTTTTGCTGTCCCTTTCCTTCTTCTTAAGCAGCGCCTTCCTCCTCCCCTCCCCCTCCCACCCCACACATACGCACATACGCAGCGTGCGGGAGCAGAGCGCAGCAGCGTCACCTCGGACCAGCGAGGGCAGCTGGCAGGGGGAGCTCAAAAGGCAAACAAGACTCTCTATCTCTCTGCTTTCTCCCCGTTTGAGGTTTGACCTCGCCTCCAGCTCCAGCCCCGCAAGTCTCCCCCTTCTCCTCCCCTCGCGACGACCGTCGCCGGCAATGGCGGCCGCCTCGGAGGAGGCCATCAAGCAGTTCTCCGTGCTCATGGAGCAGCGTGAGTCAGCTCTTGCTCTTCTTTCCATTGTTCGTTTCAGAGAAGGGAATGAAAGCACACCTTTCTTCTCCCCCGTCCATTCCTGTTTCGCTGAGATGCGCCCTTGCTTTCTTCCTTGCTTCCTGCAGTTGAGGAGCCGCTCAAGACCACATTCCAGGTACCGATCTGCTCCGCCTTCCGCCCTTGCTGGATCTCTGTTCTCTCGCTGCTGTCCTGTGCATTCCTGTGCATAATTTCTTGTTTTGGTGTTGTCATCGTCGGCCGCAGCTGAATTGCGTCTAGATTTTGCCTCTGTTGTCGCGTGCTGCTTTCCATTTCTGGTGGATTTTGGGGGTTTGCTTGCTCAAGCTTTTTATTTTGCTCAGTTCGTGGTTAGGCAGATTCGCCCTACTTCGCTGACTTCGTAGCTTGATAATGTTTGGATCTTGCAGGTTCTCTTCTTCGCCCGAGCTCAGCTGAGGTTTCGATTTGCCTTGTTCTTGGCTCAAATTTTGATCAAATCCGAGATTTTCTTTGCCATGTGACTTTCTCCTAGCTCATTCCTTGCTCCCGTTCGTAAAAAAAAAACAAAAAAACAAAAAAACATCATGTCCTACTACTTGTTTTTTTTTGAAAGCTGTCCTACTACTTGTTAGTAGACGATGAAACGTTTTGGATCTTTAACAGCTTATACTATGTGATTTTGAGCTTAATTGTGGTTCTGGCATCTCTTGCTTGAAATTCTCTTGTTATTATCACTTGGGGTGTTCTTAGGAATGACCCTTTCCTTTCCCCCCACCCATACAGCTGACGTTTGTGTGCCGTTCGTCACCATGATAGAGATCCGTAGCTAAACTATGCTTTCGGCTATACGCGATCACTTCTTATTTTATTTTTTATTCGCATAGAGATATTCTTTTTTCCTCATTAGATGTTGGAGGCGCCAGCACTTTCCTTGATCTAAAAAAGCACTAGTATTTTGGTCAGGTCCTAATTGCAATTTCGGCACTCGTGCCGTGGTTGGGAAGAAGAAGAAAGAAAGAAAGAAAGAAAAAAAAGGAGCTTTGGTACATCAGCCACAACTGTTTTGTCGGCGCGGCGCCTCCCATGTTCGTTATTTGTAGCTCCAACGCTGTTTTCCTTCGTACTCCTTCAATACTTCAAGTCGTGTCTGACGGCTTGCTGGAGTGTTGCTTCCAAGCACGCTTCTAGAGTGACAAAGACCTTGTAAGGTCAAGCACGCCATGAGCCCATGATCACACCGGTAGGAGAGCTGGACTCTGCAGTCTGCGCCGTTTACCACTCCACACGCGAGGACTAAACTAAGCTGAACTTGGGCCACCTATCCAGGCAGCGTGTGGAGCTCGGCGAGCGCGAGTTATGGCCGGAGAAGTTGCCGTCGTCTGATCTTGACACACCTTGTTTTTATGTCGTCTTGACTGTTCTAGGGGAGAGAGAGAGGGGTCTCAATTTGCGATTTGGACCTTTACTCGGTCCATGACGAGTCCTTGTCCTGACGAGTATCATCGCCGTCGTGGACCTCTCGGGTGGAACCGTTTGGATGCGCACCGCGCAAGCACTGATGATGGATCGCAATTCGATAGCTCCACTGAGAAACAACAGTTTCTTATCTTCTTTATCTCTTCTGCGCGGTGGAATCACGATATCAGCACCGCCTTTTTCATGATTTTTATACCGTATAGTGTTGCGTTGCCGACCAGTTAGTTTCTGACACTGTTGTTTGAGATTAAACTTCTTGCTAGTGGGTAACAAATAGTGCTTAATTACTGTTATGTGTACAGAATGTGCACCAAGGATATCCACGAGGGACTCTGCTGCGTTTTCTCAAGGCCAGAGAATGGAACGTTCCTAAAGCATATAAAATGGTAAATAAAAGCTTATTACAGATTCCTTAAAAAAAGCTTATTACAGAAGCTTATATGATGTACTGTTGATGAAGCAACTTGTTATCTGCAATATAAAGCATTTGATCGTTTGGTGCAGCTAATGGATTGCTTGAATTGGAGGCTTCAGAATGAGATTGACAGCGTTCTAGCCGTAATTGCCTTTTACCGTCAACAAAGTCTTGTTTTTTTTATAGTTGTACAGCACTGTAGTACTACTATTGTTTTAGCATATGTTATTCCTCTGACCAGCAACCACCATTTTATTTCGATGCAGAAACCAATATTGCCCGCTGATTTGTATAGATCTATTCGTGATACACTACTTGTTGGATTAACAGGATATTCCAAGCAGGTACAATAATCAGGCCCAGTTTTGTCTTTATTTCCATGCTTTTGATGGTGCCATTTGATCAGTTCCTGCTGACTAGCTGGTTACGAGCAAACATTACATCTCTGATTATATTTAATTAATACTGGTAATAATATGCCTTCCTTTAGTCGGGCAACTAGTCTGAAGATGTTCATAAACCATTCTTTCCATTTTCAAGAAGTTTGCATCGTCTGTACTAGGTGATGCCCTTGCTCTAATTTCTTATGGTTGCCTTTTGCAGGGTCAACCTGTCTATGCATTCGGTGTTGGGCTCAGTACCTTTGACAGAGCATCGGTAGGTGTTAAGTGTTAACTGTCTTGGAATTCACAGTCTTTGGGTTTAAATCCAAAATATTGCAAGGGATTATACCACTAGTTCTGAGACTGAGTTGCAGTAATCAAGTACTACCAAGATTAATGATCAGATAAATGATTTTTTTTCTTGAGACACAGGACTGTCAGTTAGCTACTAATTAGACCAATTAACTAATAGGGACACACAATACTATTTTTTGACCTTTTTTCTTCTAAAATATCTCATTTTGCTGCAGGTGAACTACTATTTGCAGTCTCACATACAGATGAATGAGTATCGAGATCGTGTTGTCCTGGTGAGTGCTTTTTTATTCATTATTCATATTCATTGAACAGATTTACATAAACATATAGTACTAAGTATATTTGTTTCTCTTCATTAGCCAGGTGCATCTGAGATGTCCGGAAAACAGATTAACACCTGCTTGAAAGTTATGGATATGACTGGCCTGAAGCTTTCTGCTTTGAACCAAATAAAGGTAGGCTATTTCTTGCATTCTTAAATTTTGATCAGAATTTTTGTATAACTTCTGAAGGATCTGAACTGAAGTCTCCATAAGTTTCTTGCATCTGTGTTTTTTTTATAACATATCTGAGCGTAAACATTTGGCAACAGTCCTAGAATTCATCTACATGTCATCAAGCTGTCTGAAATAATAGGAGTTGAAGGGGAAATAGAATCAAGAATACAATATCATGTTTAGAATCGAGTTCATTTGTAATGACAATTCGCAATGAGTGGTATGAACTTTGAAGGAATACATTAGGCCTCTTGTTTCTGTTAGTCGAAGACCGAATTCTTGGCACAGTTGACAGTACTTTTCTAGTTCTGCCAAACTGCATAATTACTGAGATAACAGGAAGTAACATTATTAATATATTCCTCCGTTATTAGAACTAGTGGTCCAATTGTTTAACTAAAAGATATGGAGTCATGAAGACTGAAGCACTGCTCACAGTTGTCTTGGACCTGATACAATCTCTCATATACATTTGTTCCCTCCATCAAGTCATCTGTGGGCCTGATAAAATATCTCATACTTTTGTTCCCTCGTTTGCTTCTCCTTCTATTATCATTTCTGATATGATTTGGTTTCTTTCGGTCATCCTGTCCCGATCCTTGACATCGGAGTTGTCTATTCTGAGTGAGGTGTCAGCTGGTCAGAAAGTTATGTGCATGTTGCTTAATGGGGCCAGTGATAGTGTTGGACTACCTAATTACTGTTTGTCAGATGTGGTGTCATGGAATGACATCGTTTTTCTTTCTCGAACACGACGACATATAGTATTTATTACGTAATGTCAATGAATATATTTGGACCACAAAGATACACAGCCTTATAAGTTAAGAGCATTTTAAAACACAGAACATTTGGCCTAGCTATGCCAGATTTTATTTGTCTAAGAGATGTGTTTTACAGAATTTGAGATCCAGTCCAACCTTAGTACTGATCAAGATTCATGTGCTGAAGGTGCCATATGTGCATGCCAGAACCTCAATAACATGAATCTAGGATGGAAATTACCTGATATCAGACTGAGATCTGCATCTTTGCTGGTTGCCAGTTACACTGCTGTATTTGATCGAGCAACCCATGGGCTGCGCTTGTTTGTGTTTACGCATTGAATTTTTGCCTGCCAAGTGCATTTAGTTTTCGAGGAAAATAAATATTTTAATGTGCTTTATCAATATTTTGTGCATGATACAGATGTTGAGCACGATAACAGCTGTTGATGACCTTAATTATCCTGAGAAAACCGAGACGTATTACATCGTGAACGCTCCATATGTTTTTTCGGCATGTTGGAAGGTCAGTGCACGTATACTTGATTTATTTTTTGGCTGTTGCCACAGCTACATCTTTCCAGTAAACTGATTGGAGTTTCTGCTCACTGATGGCCAGGTTGTGAAGCCTCTTTTACAAGAGCGAACTAAAAAGAAGATCAAAGTCTTGTATGGCCCTGGAAGAGATGAATTACTGAAGGTATATATTCTTAATTAATCTTATATTCTTTATGGTAGTGGGCCCAACATTACACACGCCCATCTTATATTCTCTGATAGAATAGAACACACTTCCTATCGGTGCAAAATCGAATAAACTGACCGGAAAGTAGTGCTAACAACTGGCTTCCTGATTTTTGGGTGGTCCAGCTGATCTGACTTTGTAGCTGCTGATGAGCCCCATCCAGCCATGATACATGATACACTGGCGAGTTTCTGATTAAAACCCACTGTATTTGCTGGCAATCGCGCAGGTTATGGACTACGCGTCACTCCCGCACTTCTGCAAGAGGGAAGGGTCCGGTTCAGGCTCGTCGTCGGATGAAGTCGACTGCTACTCGTACGACCATCCATTCCACCAGGAGCTGTACAACTATGTGAAGCAGCAAGCTCTGAGGAACCAGGACAGCGTCGGCCCCGCGAAGCAAGGGTCGATGCATGTGAGGGTGCCGACGCCGGACCTGGAAGAGGCCAAGATCATGGAGACGATCCAGTCGGAGCTCCACAGCCTCAAGGGAGGCGACGGCATTTCCCGCTCCTTCAGCAGGATCACCATCGAAGGACCATGATGGTATTATTTCCTGCTCATATCCAAGATCGCCATGGATGTGACCCATGATGATCGGAGTGCCTCGAGATGCGCGGAGCAGGTAATCGCTTATTTTATCTTATTTGACGCCAGGAAATTATTCTGGGGTTTATAGCAGTTCTTGCTTGCATTGTAACCGCTGGCTGAAAAGCTCGACTAGGATCATATCGGTAGAGGAAGCAGCAGTAGTAGTAATAGTAGTAGTAAAACAACGGATTCTAATAACCGAGTGAGTCTGTATCGTGTTGTCGAGGATGGTAGTAATTAGTTTGATTAACCTGGCTAATGGATGTACCATTTGCGTTTTACTGTTTCCATCCATGCTTCTCATGGCAGGGAAATTACCATGCTCCCAGACATGAGTAGCACCATCTCTATGTATCGTATCAATCATCAGTATATAGTATATGTATGTATATGTAATCGCCCTCTGATGTTGCAACTGGTATTACCATTATGTATTTGGTGTTTACCTGAAAAAGAATCTGCTGTCTGTTTCAACTTGCATGCACTGAGTCGGATCTTGGCCAAGCACTGATAACTGCTCCCTGCCTCCATAAATAGACTTGCGTTTTGGTTGCCCGCGGTTACCGCAGCAAGGCAGCATATAAGATGTGTCACCTTCCATTCACCTCACCTCATCTCACCTAGCTAGCAACAGAGACCAAATCTCTGCATCTTGCGGCGAGCTTTCTTTCACCAGAAGCGGGGGGGCGATGGAGCCGATGGCGATCATGACGGTTACCGGCGGCGTGCTCGGGCCGGTCTTCGTGCTGCTGTCGCGGATCCAGCCGGTCGTCGACTTCTTCCGGCGGCTCTGCGACTGTCTCCGCCACCCTAGCCGCCGCCCCGCCAGGCCGGTCGTAGCGCCGTGGAAACGTCAGGCTGCACAGGAGTGATATTTTTCTATGGAATTTTCTGTTCTAACAGAAAGAGAGAGATAGGTGTTCACTGTGGATGGATGGATGATTGAGCCATATGCAGTATGTACGTGACTGCATGTTCTTGTTTTACCGGGTGTACGTATATATACATATGCTTATTATGGAAACAAAATTAATATTCCTACTATCAGCTTGTACAAACAAATTACGGAAACAGTGTCTAATTCACATCTAGATGTTTTTTAAGGATGTCACATCTAACCTTCCACAAGTATATAATGCATCAACAAGAAACAAAAAAAACTAGGACAAAAAAAATAGACCACAAACAGAGTGAAAATCAGTTTAGATGTGGCATAACTATGTCACATCTATATGTGTCCTAGACAGACCCTTACGGAAATGTTCTCCCTGAGAATCTTGATCTTGAGGTTAATGATTTAGTTAGCACACCTGTGAGTGCTTCTTTCTGTAAGCCAGTGGGCACTGCTAATGCTTGCAGAAGAACACCCACCGTACTGACTAAGGCCAAGACTTGTGGCTTATCTCACCCTTCTAAAATTTCTTAGTTATGATAGGTCTAATTTGGAATATTAGGGGCCTTGGACAACCTGGGAAAATTCAGTGCCTATGTGATACTATTGCCAAAACTAACCCTGACTTTATTGGGTTCCAAGAAACTAAAAGAGAAGTTATTGCTGAGGGTTTCTTCAAAACTATTGACAAATTTAATGACTATGCTTGGCACTTTTTACCTGCTGATAATACTGCTGGTGGGATCCTTTTGGGCTTTAAAGAAAATGTTTTTGAGATTATTGGTTTTATTAACCAAAGATTTTCTATTGTAGCTACTATCAAAAATAAGACTGATGGATTTATTTGGCAGATGGTGTTGGTTTATGGTTCTGCTTACTTAGAATTTAAGATGGATTTTATAGCTGAGTTGCATGATACTTTGAATGTTGCTTCTTATCCTATTATGATGTGTGGGGATTTCAATTTAGTTAGGAATGAAACTGAGAAAAGCAGTGGGCATGTTAATCAACAAACTACCTTCCTCTTTAATGATTGGGTCAATAGATGGGCCCTGATGGAAATTTCTATTTCTAATAGAGTCTTCACCTGGTCTAATAATCAGAGCTCTCCAATTTTTGCTGTCCTTGATAGAGTGTTCACTTCTGTGGACTGGGATGCTCATTTTCCCTTTTCTACCTTGACTGCTCTTCCCGGGGTTGGGAGTGATCACACACCTTTAGTACTTGATACTGGTGCTAGGGCTCCAACTAACCCCAAAACCATTCAGGTTTGAGAAATGGTGGTTAGCCCAACCTGGGTTCCACCAGGTGGTTACAAAAGCTTGGAATTCTGTGGCCTCCTCTAAGTCTTCTGCTGACAATTGGATGATTAAAGCTAAAGTGCTTAGGAAAAAATCAAGGGTTGGAACATTAACAGAGAAGCTGCTTTGAAAAAAAAAAAAAAGGCACTCCTTATGGAGTTTGATGCCCTTGATGTCCTCTTTGAATCTCAACAGCTTTCTGCGGATGATTCTGAGAGGATGAAAAATGTCAAATAGGAGCTTGATGATATTTGGAAAAAAGAAGAGACTGCCTTATGGCAGAGATCGAGGGACGGGAAAATCTTAGAGGGGGATAGGAACAATGCCTATTTTCAGGCTCTTGCTAACCATGGACATAGAAAGAACCATATTACTGAACTGAACAGCCTAGGGGGGGTGGTTACTTCCACCAAAGATATGCTTGATGTGGCTACTTCCTTTTATAAGGAGCTGTTTGCTTTTGAACCTAGACCTGACATTCATTTAGATGCTGATTTCTGGGAGGTGGATGAAATGGTTTATGATGAGGAAAGAGAAGCCCTAGAGTAGGGATGGCAATTTTATCCATGGATCTAGATACCCGACCCGGTTGGGCAAGGGTATGGAGCACATTTCTGCCCATGGGTCCGTGGATATGGATACCCACGAACAGCCGGGTTGGGCATGGTTATAGTTTGTGCTCCATGGATATCCAATGGATACTTGTATGACATGTGGGGCCATATGCCGTGACAGTAGAAAGAGCAAATCAAAGGGAAATGGCAAGAAATATGCAACTTGTGCCATGAGCCATATGCTGTAGAATCAACCTCTAGTATGTCACACTTAAGGACTCATCGTATTACTTGTCGCCTAATTATGCATGTAGCTTATGTTATCATTTGTGAGTGAATGATGATGAGTTAATTTGATCTTTGGAAAGGCTTCACGCTGACTTTTTTATGCCCATGGAGCTGCATGGGTATGTGGGTATCCAGCGGGTTTGGGCATGGGCACAAGTTGTGCCCATGGATAATTTGGTGGATGGGCTGAGGGTAGGAAGATGGGTCATGGGTTGGATTTGGACCAACTCCACCCGCCCCAAACCCGACCCATTGCCATCCCTACCCTAGAGAGATCTTTTTCTGAAGATGAAATCAAACAAGCTATAATGAGTTCTTTTGCCAGTGGTGCTCCTGGCCCTGATGGCCTTTCTTTTTTATTCTACCAAACTTTCTGGGATTTAATTAAAGAGGATTTTATGTGGATGGTTAGAGATTTTGAGATTGGTGTTCTAGATATGTATAAGCTGAACTATGCCATCATTACCCTCATTCCTAAAGTTCCTATGGCTAGAGATATGAAAAACTTTAGACCTATTAGTTTAAGCAATTGTGCTGTTAAAATTTTCTCCAAGGCCATGACCACTAGGGTCTCCCCTTTGTGTGACAAACTTATTTCATCTAACCAAACTGCCTTTATTAAAGGTAGGTTCATTTTGGAAAGTGTGGTTATGGCTCATGAGGTCATTCATGAGATTCATAGGTCTGGTTCCAGTGGTTTAATCCTTAAGCTAGACTATGAGAAAGCCTATGATAGAGTAAGTTGGGATTTTCTGAAGGAAATGCTTCTTTCTAGAGGCTTTGGCAGTAAATGGGTGGGGTGGGTGATGTCTACTATTCACCAGGGGACATTCCATGTCAGAATTAATGACACCAATGGCCCTCAATTTGCTGGTGGTAAAGGTTTAAAACAAGGCGACCCCATTCACCCCTGCTGTTTAATTTGGTGGCTGATGTTTTTTCTAAAATGCTGCAGAAAGCTGTTAATAATAACTTGATATGTGGGCTTCTGCCTAATGCAATTCCTGGGGGAGTGGTCAGCCTGCAATATGCTGACGACACTATCCCGTTCCTTGACAATTCTGTAGAGTGTGCCAAGAACCTGAAGTGGATATTAACTTGCTTTGAGAAACCTTCTGGTTTGAAAATTAACTTTCACAAAAGTGACCTACATACTATCAATGTACCTGATCAAATGGCTAAGGAATTTGCTCAGGTGTTTTGCTGTCAGCTGGGGGATTTCCCCTTTAAGTACTTAGGTGTGCCTCTGCACTTTAAAAAACTTAGAAAAGAAGACTTGCAACCCATTATAGACAGGATTATCAAGAATATAGCTGGGTGGTTGGGGAGATTTCTCTCTTATAGCTGGATGAATCGAATATGGTGAGTCATGGGCCTCTTGCAGAATCAACTTCCTGATCTCCGGTCATTGGGCACATAAACACGGTCTTTAAACCATAAGGTATCGTGCTTATCCTCACGAAATCCTTTAGTTTTTCCTTTGCTCATTTTCTCTTTAATAGAAGCAATCTCCTTGTCAGTCCTCTGAACTTCTCTGATCTTATCCATCAAAGTAGACTGAATCTCCAATGCTGCTACATAGCCTCTCAGAACTATCTCCAAACATAGCTCACGAAGGTCCTCGGCTAACTCCTTTGGTAATTCTCTCGACATTAGTGTGTTGACATGGCTTTTACGGCTCAATGTGTCAGCTATTACGTTAGCCTTCCCGGGATGATAATGCAATCTCATATCATAATCCTTGATGAGCTCCAACCATCTCCTTTGCCTGAGATTCAACTCGTTCTGCGTAAAATATACTTCAAGCTCTTGTGATCCGTGTACACTTCACAATGGGTTCCAATGAGAAAATGTCTCCAAGTCTTTAATGCATGTACTACGGCTGCTAACTCCAAATCATGCGTGGCATAATTCAACTTATGAGGCTTAAGCTGTCGTGAGGCATATGAAACAACTCTTCCCTCCTGAATAATCACTGCTCCAAGTCCTCGGCGTGAAGCGTCGCAATACACCTCATAATCCTTGTTCTGATCTGACAAAATCAACACTGGTGATGTAACCAAACGTTTCTTCAACTCCTGGAAACTGGCCTCACATTCCTCAATCCATTTGAACTTGGTATCCTTCTTTAACAACTACGTCATAGGCTTCGCAATTTTTAAGAAATTCTCAATGAATCTCCGGTAGTATCCTGCAAGTCCAAGAAAACTCCGGATCTCTCCAACTGTTGTTGGTGCTTCCCAATTTGTCACAGTGAAAACTTTGGTGGGATCTACTGCTATTCCTTCTCCGGATATAACGTGTCCAAGGAATCCAACTTCCTTCAACCAAAACTCACATTTGCTGAACTTGGCATATAACTGATATTCTCTGAGCTTCTCAAGTACCAAACGCAAATGTTCTTTATGTTCCTCTTCATTCTTCGAGTAAACTAGAATATCATCAATGAACACTATGATGAACTTATCTAAAAACTCCATAAATACCTTGTTCATCATGTTCATGAAATATGCAAGTGCGTTAGTCAGACCAAATGACATAACGGTATACTCATACAGCCCATACCTTGTGGTAAAAGCCGTCTTAGGTATATCCTGTTCTCGAATCTTCAACTGATGGTATCCTAATCGCAGATCGATCTTGGAAAATACCTTAGCTCCTTGCAATCAATCAAACAGATTATTGATCATCGATAGTGGGTATTTGTTCTTAATTGTTACTTCATTCAATCCTCGATAATCAACAACCATCCTTAACGATCCATCCTTTTTCTCCACTAGAAGTATTGGCGATCCCCAAGGCGAAGAACTTGGGCGAATATATCCTTTATCCAATAACTCTTTAATCTGCTTCTTAATCTCCTCCAAATCCTTTGCAGGCATCCTGTATGGTCTCTTAGATATTGGCCCAGTGCCTGGCAAAAGCTCAATAAAAAACTCGATGTCTCTATCCGGTGGCATGCCTGGCAACTCCTCTGGAAATACATCAGGGAAATCCTTTACCACTGGTACTTCCTCCTGCACAACTCCTGATAAGGAATTTACTTGAGTCCTCTTAGGCACATGTCGGGATACATACTTGATCCTTCTTCCTTCTGGGGTGGTAAGCAAAATCGACTTACTGGCACAATCGATGTTTCCTTCATACATCGACAGCCAATCCATACCCAGAATTACATCCAAACCTTGCGATTCCAAAATGATCAAATCCGAGGGAAACACATGCCTACCTATAGTCAATGGCACTTGAAAACATCCTCGGCTGGCCATATACTCCGCTCCTGGTGAGCTCACTAGCATAGATGTTCTAAGAACCTTGGTGGGCAGGTTATACTTATCCGCGAACCCCCTTGATATGTATGAATGCGATGCACCAGTATCAAAAAGAATGATTGCAGTAAAAGACTTAACCAAAAACTTACCGATTACTGCATCCGACTGGTCTTCAACCTCCTCCACGTTTACGTGGTTCACCTGTCCCCTGTTGAAAGGGTTCGGCTTCTTCCCAGAGCTTCCATTGCCACTTCCATTCTGGGCTTCAGGACATTCATTGGCATACTATCCGGTCTTCTGACACTTAAAGCAAGTGACTTGGCTCAGGTCTCTCTTAGCTGGGGTTGACGGGTTGGTACGATTCTGGCCGTTGCTTCCTCCATTCCCATTACCATTCTTGGGGCCATTATGATTGTGCGAGCTACCTCCTTCATGGGTATGTTGAAAATGTCCTCCTGGTTTAGGGGTAAAACGTGGCTTCTGCTGAGCTCCTGAATTGTACTTCACTTGTCCATACTTCCTCTTGCGGTTCTCAATCTGCTGGTGCTTCCCTTCAATCATAAGAGCGCGATCTACCAACTCCTGGTAGTTGTTGAAGCTTGCTACCATCAACTGCATGCTCAACTCATCATTCGGTCCTTCCAGAAACTTCTCCTGCTTAGCTGCATCCGTAGCAACATCATCTGGGGCATAACGTGCTAGCTTACTAAAGTCATCCACATACTGGCCAACTGTTCGTCTTCCTTGGCGCAAGTTGCGAAACTCAAACTTCTTCATGGCCATAGCTCCTGCTGAAACATGGGCAGTACGGAAAGCCTGCTGAAACTGATCCCATGTCACCGTGGCTATAGGATAGGTGACAGTGTAATTCTCCCACCATGATGCTGCTGGTTCATCCAACTGATGTGCGGCAAAGCGCACCTTCTCAGCATCAGTACATCCTGTAGTGGTTAACTCCCTTCCAATCTTGTGGAGCCAATCATCTGCTACTATAGACTCGGTGCTACTAGAGAACACCGGTGGATTTAGCCTAAGAAAACGGGTTAAGTGATCCACAGGTGGTGGTGGTGGTGGTGGATTGTTGTTGTTGTTCCCCTAGTTCTGATTCTGGACTAGCAACTGCATCAAGGTATTCTGCTGCTGGATCAACTGAGTGAGCTCCGGTGGGAATGCAAATCCATTGTCACGTCTCGGAGGCATCTGATGGGTTTAGAAAAGATGAGATTTAAGAATAGAGAGGGGTCTAGAGAGAAAACACTACCCATATGCACATGAGGCAAAAGCAAACAATTCACTTCATTCAATCAAACAAGGGCATACAATCGGTCTAACTATCACAAAAGTGCTCGGACCACTCTATTTACATGGTGGAATACTACTACTGATGGGGTGGTCTACTAGAAATATTCTTCGGTTGCAGACTCCATGATATCTGCTCCAGCTTCATCAACATAGTCATCACCGCTATCGTCTGGGTCCGAGTCAGTGTCGTCGATGATGATGTAGTCTTCCAGGCGAATCTCCTTGGGTTCTTCGTATTCTTCTACTGGTGTAGGGTCTCCCATGAATATTCTGATCTTCTTGATCAGGTCGTCATTCTTCTCCATTAGTACGACGATTGCGTCCTCATAATCTTCACGTGTAGCCTTGAGTTCTTCCTCCAGTTCCGTGATTTTTGTCCTCGCCTTCTTCAGATCTATCATGTCTGCACACATCTGGTTCTCCTGACGTCGAATGTGCTGGTTTAACTCCTGGATAAAAGTTGTGATTGTTCTATCCTTCTTGGTGCTGATCATCTCCCAGTGCTCATCTCGACGCCCACAAATCTGGTAGATAGTATCCTTGAGATCATTGCGGTAAACTTCTCCAATACGTCCCATGACGATGTGAGCTGCCATGCTCTTTCCTAGACTCGAGGTTGGTGCATCAAAGGAAAATTCTATGGGCTCAGTGACTGGCATGAACGTCCTTCCTGGAACTTGAACTTGAATCATCCAGCGCTCCTCTTCCGGTAAAGTGGCGTTGTAGGTTCCGGTGAAGCTTGGTACTCCGATGTTCAGGTATCTAGTGACTTCCTTTAAGAGACGTCCAAAGGGTGTATCTTCATCCGGTTGTGTAAACTTATTCCTTGCATCCGCCATCCTAAAAGAGTAAAAAAGATGAGGAGTCAGAAATGAGAAGAGTGAGTAGTGATCTAGGGCTTTAGTTTAGTGGTCGTGTCCTACAGTCAACGTGTGCTCTGATACCATCTTGTAGCGACCAGACCTCAACCAGTCTGATCTATGTGCATCAGTGTCATCCCTAGATCAGTAATGCTGACATGCATAGTACTTGAAAGATTTATAACAGAGTAGCAATCACACACTTATTACATCGAATGTCTCAAAAGAGAACTTATTATAATAAATATGGCTTAAGGCCATCTAATAACGATAACAGCGGAAGGTTTGGAAGATAAGCGAGTCCATCAACTCCAATGGCATCACTGAATATAGAACCACGACCTAAAGGCACCTTACTCGTCGTCTGAAAAGTCTACAACATGAAGTTGCAGCCCGAAAATGGGTCAGCACATGGAATATGCTGTCAATGTAACACATAGAGAGTAATGAAAGAATAATGCTATACTACATGCATATATGGCTGGTGGAAAGCTCTATGGTTACAGTTTTTGCATAAAGCCAATTTTTCCCTACTGCAAAGGAATAAATTTTATTTAACTATCATGGTGGTTGTTAAACATTGAGAAGATAGACATCCTCTCAATCCCAATTTAGCATCATCTTTAAAACCCAACAATATTAATTAAGGTAACATGATGAGATTCACATGATAATCCAAGTACTAGATACTCAAGACGTCCATAACCGGGGACACGGCTAACCATGATCAGTTTATACACTCTGCAGAGGTTTGCGCACTTTTCCCCACAAGACTCGATCTCCTCCGTTGGGATTCTTGCACTACATGGTGTTTGAGAAATGGATGACCGAGACATAGTCTTTCAGAAGCGCTAGCACCTTACGATCCGGTAGACTGCTACACCTACTTTCCCCTACATATGCTAGTCTACCACTGTAAGAGTTCGCACGACTTAATCAACTATGCTAGAGCCCGTAGTAGTTTGTGGCTGCACACGGAAGTTTCTAGTATGAATAATCTCATGATCCCTTTGAGCCTGGGTGGCGGTCCATAAAGAAAAACAGGCAATCGCTGGAATACCCAGGTGCCTCAATCCACCCAGATGTGTGTTCAAGTTGCCACCTTAAATAAACCATTAATATAACAGTCTCACATCTGTCATGGATACACTCACCGAATCCACGTTTACTAGCATAGCATGGCATAATAAGCAAACGTAGAGATAACTCCCAAGGGTTTAATAATAAAACAGGCAATAGGTACTACCTCATCTACTTCCCAAACCCACAATTTAGTTAGATCCTAATCATGCAATGTTTGAGGATTGATCTAATGCAATAAAAACTGGGTAGTAAGAGGTATGATCAAGGTGCTACTTGCCTTGCTGATGATCCGTAAAACCTAGAGATTCAAAGTAGCAAGCGGCGCACTCCGAGTACTCTATCGCAATCAAACAAGCATACAATAAGTACTCATCTAATGCACGGGTAAAACTCAAATAAGAGAACTAACCAGAAAGTTCAACTTAAGAACTCTGGTTTACAAAAAGAATCAAATCGGACAAAGCAACGAAAGTCAAACGGCGAAAGAAAGAAACTTCGTTTGCTAATCTGGACCTAGGTCAAATTTTACAGAAGCAAAAACTTGTTTGAGTTGGTTAAACGGAAAGAGGGTTTCAAGACGAAACTCTAGGCGCTTGAATCGCCTCATTCTGATAAATGAACGAAAAGTTAAACTACAACGAAAATCGGATCAAAAATCGCGATCAGAAATAATCGCGGATAAATCCGAGAAAAAGAAAAATGACGAACAGATTAACGAACGGACGTTCGTTATCTGTAACTAAACAGTGAACGCGTTCGTTAGAACAAACAAAAGAGTGAACGCTCGCTGGATTAAATAAACCAGAGAAAAAAATTAACCAGTCTAAAAAAATAAAATCAGGGTTTTCTAAAAAAATCGGATTGGTTTTTCTTAGAAAACCGGGGCGGCAGGCGGCTACCTCGGCTCGGGTTCCGGCAGGGCTCTAGGCGGCGTCGGGTGGCGCGGGGTGGCGGCGACGGCTGCGGCGGCTCCTGGCGGCGGGCGGCGCAAGGCG